>NC_137667.1:5662582-5792828 GCF_963422515.1 Blennius ocellaris
CTCATCAGTGAACCTTGTTTTGGAACTTTGGGAGGAAAACGGGAGTATCAGGAGGAAAACCCCATGTTCACATTTGATATATTTTTGCACATATAAGATAATATTGTTATTGCTGTTTGTGTCCATAGGTGACTTAATTGCCATTTAGATGCTCGTAGTTCAAATTATATGGTAATAATAATAAGCAACCTTTGCGACAATCAAATCAGATCCTTAAATGTGTGTGGAGAGTTTATCCTACTTTTATTTCTCCTCTTTTTTTTTTCCTTTTAAATGAGAGAAAATATGACCGATAGAGATGAAATCTCCAAACGGAACATATCTGACGTGGATTTTTTTTTTTTTTTGATACCATCCAAGTGTTTGTTGGGAGAGTTTTAGAGAATTCTGCTCTCTTCATACCAGCTGCAGAGCAACAATCACTGTTCATCTTGTTTTTGCCTCTTGGTTTTTACTGTTGACAAATGAATGTCCGCGGCGTCAAGCTCCTGATTTCGATTGTTCACCTCCGCATTTGTAGTTGCTCACTATCCCAAGATAGCTGTCAACTGCTATTCCTTCAACTCTGAGTTCACTTTATTTTCCTGCAGCGGACGCACAGAGATTTCAATCTTGTTGTCAACCATTTTTGCCGTGAGTTTCTTGGACGGGATTTGTGTGAGGGCCCGAAACGTCTGGTGTTGTAAAGCTTCAGTGTCGCTGTTGATTCCCCCCCCCCCCCCCCCCCCCCCTCTCCCATCTCCCCTCTGCCTCAGAACCTCCCTCACATGTCAATCACAGATCGACCTTTATTTGATTAATGCTGCATTTTAATATCCTCATCACGTTCTGCTTCGCTTCACCGGGTCACCGGGGAACCGTCTTCAAAAGAGCGCAGCCATTGCATCTACATATCAAATCCTCCAACTGTACCACTTTGCAGAGATGTGAGCGCCGCACTGCGAATGTGGTTCACAGTCAGATCAAAAGACCTTTAAAGACTTGTTTATGAGGAGCTACCTGACATTCTCAGATTCACAGCGCGCGGCTCCGTCCCATCAGCTGCGGCAGACGACGACTGATCAAACAAAGGCAGCGGGGGCCACTGCGCCGCGTCATTTTCCATCCCTCCCCCATGCGTTTTCGCCGTGTACAATTTATATGTCCAATTAGCGTAGGATTCGTGTTGTATGTGAGACCGTGGTTTGATATCTCAACTTTAACAAGCGCACTTAAATTAGTGAACAATAAATAAGCTCAGCGCGTAGAAGCACCGTCGGTTTGTTATGCTGGCGTGAGCCGGTAATGAAAGACCCGGAGCCAAGGAGATTTGAGAGTGAGGACGAAGAAATTATTCAGTAAAATCAAAGTCAAATGCAGACATGCATGCGGAAACACTGGACCTCTGTGTGCAACAACAAAAAAAAAGAAATGTCGCACATGACTAACTGCTCCCCAACCTCTATTACCAGAAGCCCGAGGAGATAACAAGATTAGCATAAGCACTTTTAGTAAGTCACTATGAATGGGATCCTTAAAGAGGCTTAAGCTGCCCACATTCACCAGGGGGCTGACGGTTGGGTGCTGAACTGCCACATTACTGGTTTGCTTGGCTGTTCTCTCCGTGATCTTCCCGGCGCTGGCAAATCAATGTGGGATCCGTCACTGGGGACACGCGAGCAGAAGAGAAGAGCGGATCACTCCTATAAGTGATAGCAGCTATCAGGCAAATGGGCAGAAAATGGTTCCTAATGGTGCCTGGTATGTCTGGTGTAAACTGCAGCCGGCCTCTTTGTCGTCCATCACCCCAGAGCATATGTAACCGAAGGAGGGGAGGCAAGAGAAAGAGGAGGAAGCATCTGTTCGTTCAGTGTGGGAACCCCTTGGGGGGGGGGGTGGGGGGGGGGGGGGGGGGGGGGGGGGGGGGGGGGGGGACAACGCGATAATCTGGGTTCACGTCCAACCAAATCTGGTGACGGCGCAGCGGGATGATGCCGTGTCACTCACTCAGTCTTGCGTGTCAAACAGTGCAAGTCGCTCAGTCAGCACCCCGGCGTGTGACCTTCGCTCAGGCGACTCCTCCACTCTCTGATGGGATTTTGGAAAAATGCTTGCTCATTTTCTCTCGCCGCCTCGTCAAAATCCTGTTGGTAATTGAGGCGTCGACGACTCGACAAGCATAGGGTAATAAAAAATGAATGACTGTACCCATCCTGAAAACCCCCCCCCCCCCCCCCCCCCCCCCCCAAAAGAAAAAAAAATACCCTTTGAACGGCGCAAAGTCGGAGACGGGAAAACACTGGTCAAGGGGAGGGCCACATAATAGTTTTTCAGGAATAGCTAACAAACGCCATAACGGGACACTTTGACAGCGTGAGTTGTCAGCTTTAGTCATGAGTTGGACTTGGCGGTAACAGTTGGTGCTGAGTAAACAAGGAAGTCTTTAGTCTTTAGATTTGACCATTTCAATTATCTCCCCCTTACCCAGGCTGCTGTTTTCCCCGAAACAGTAATCACATTCACTATTAATGAGCCATGATGTTCATTCTGGACCCATTTACTCCTCTCAATAATGCATACTCTTTGGAATTGCTGGTGCATATTTTACACTTTGCCACCTCCCCTACTGTCTGTCCCTTCCTGACCGCCCCCACCCCCGCCCCACCACCACCACCTCCTACAGAAGCCTGCCAGTGGTGCTTTGTTTGGATTCGTGATCTCAGCCTGCACCCACTTCGTATGTACACCCAGGAATAGTTGCTGCCGGTGAAATAATGCCTCATGTGTGACTTTGACGAACACCGCCTGCTGCGTGGAGATAATGAAGCACTGAACTGCGGCGCGGAGAGCAAAAGGTGCTAAAACACTTGTTGAGGCGCTGCCACGTTCTTCGATTAGGCACTCCCGTCATTTGTTTCTGTGATAGTAATAGGCTCTTCAGTTTGTTCAAACAGGCACAATGATCTCTTTAAATAAGAAAATGGACTATATCAGTGGCCCGATGTGATTTCCACCCACTGCATGATTGTCATAAAAGCAAGCAATTGTGGCATAAGAGGCCATGTTAGTATAAGTGCTCCATAAAGGGATGTGTACTTCAGAGTCAACTCAAACCCAAGCTAAGGAATGAAAAGCCTATTAGCAACGAGAGCAGGGAATGAATCCATCTGCAGATTGCAATATTGTGTCAAAATGGTAGTCGCACTGTTTCTGACAGTCAGTCATCCGATCAACCCAGACTGATGAGGAGCCGGCCTGTCTGCTTGCGGAAGGCAGGTCGGACTCAGAAAGACTGGCAGGTTCAGTTCTGGAGCGAGCCAGCCTGGTGGGTGGTGGTGACGGCGTGACGGCGGTGACGGTGGTGACGGTAGTGGTCGGGGTTCGGAGGACTGCTCAGGAGCGTGGCAGAACTCTCGCAGTCAAGGGGAGTGAGTCAGCGTGATGCAAGTAAGTCGACCGGAGAGGAGGGAGGCAGGATGTAGGGGGGGGGGGGGGCTCGACAAGGATCAGGAAAAACATTACAGGAGTTTGGAAACCGGGTCAAGTGCGTGCAGTTTTCGCGAGGGCGAACGTGTGATTGTGGTCTGGCCCTCGGGACCCACTCCGCTGCTCGTTTGCGAGACTTCCAGCCAAGGTCCATCACCCACACTTCACCCCGCGGCCCCGCCCTCGCCCCGTCCCCTCCCCCCCCCGTCCCGTCCCGTCTTTGTGAAGGTGCAGTGAATACGGAAGAGCCAGAGGCTGCGGCGGCTGGCTTATACAAAGGATGCTCTTTTCTCTGTCTTGCCTGCACTCCCCGTTCTGCTCTGCACTACATTCTCCCTGGCGCTCGGCTCGCCGTGCCCTCCTCATCTCTTGTTTCTCTCCCCGTCTCTGAGCTGTCTCGCTTTCTTCTCTTGCACCTCTCACTCAAGCTCTCTATTTCTTCATCCTCACCCATGCCTTTCTCCGCCTCCCACCCTCCTTGCGGTATTTGTTTCACAAAACCTTCCATCTTCCTCTTTCTGCCGCCCCTCATCTCCTCCTAGTTTTCCGTCTCTTTCTCTCTCTCTCTCTCTCTCTCGGTGTCCCTCTAGAAATGCATCTATTATTAACATACACCTCTGTCTCTTGCCAAAGCCTGAACCAACAGTCAGGCCAAGCGCCTCAGCATTTCAATCACCCGTAACAAGCAAGAAATAATGAGTAGATATGCTAGAACACAGCTTGTTTTGGGTGACGGCAATTAATTTGTGTGGCACACAGTGTATGTGGAGCTCATCTTCGCAAATTTTTCCCTGCATAACATTGTAGCTCCAACCGAAGTGTGCCTTAGCTTTGCCTCAGGGATCCTCGCTTTGAGAATCTTTCTATTGTACGTAAAAAAAAAAAGAAGAAAAACTCAATCAACCACCAAAATACTTGTGTTCCAGCAGGTAAGGCATGTCACGTCTGTCCCACACTCAGGGATCGTTGCTGTGACTGTAGAATTTGTGGTGTTTAACCTCTCCTGCGGCAGGTTTCTGCAGTAGCTGCCGTCCGAAGGCAGAGGCACGGTGCTGTCAGATGAGTGCGGAGATGTGCAAGGCGAGAAGCATCCCCGGTGACTAGCATAGCCTCTTTTCATCATCTGCTTCCCTTCTCTCTTTGAACAAACACAAGAGCTCGGGGCAGGGATCTGTCAGAGGTCCACAACTTGCAGAAATAGAGGAATTATGTTGCCGGTAGACTTCTTAAATCCCAAATTCATTACTTCTTCACAAGTCAGGGCTCAGACAACCAAGAGTTGCGGCTTTTGTTTTGTTCTGGAAATACATCAGAGATTATTAACGACTGCTCTCTAATTGCGATGGGGGGTGGGGGTGGGGGGGGGGGGGGGGGGCTTGAGCAAAATACACAAGGCAAGCTGAAAATGAGATAAATATGAGTGTGTCCCTTTTATCACTGGTTTATTTATACTGGTAAACATCAAACAGAAACAACAGCAAAATCAAGAGCAGACGTCCTCCCATTCTTGTGATTATCGCTTCTCGTACATCGACAAGTTATTTTACAATGGTATGTCACCGGCGTGACATGATAACTTCAGGTTAAGTAAAAAAACATGGAGATGAACCGTTCCTTCCCGGAGCTCACCCACACGTAATACCAGATTACTTCTCGCACCTGTCAAGCTGTTGGTGTTGGGTCAATTGTCGCTGAACTCAGCCATGACAGGAATCCTATCGGGGGTTGAGTCTTTATGTAATTATGTGATAAAAATGCATCGATTCAAACTGGAGGGCAGTATTAGGCTGAGTCGACTTGTGCCACAAAAATGCTGCATTGTGCTGTGTCTGGGAGTGTGGGGATGAAAACGATGGAGCACTGTCTGTCTACTACATTCTGTTTCTACACCTCTGGGATGTAAAGCACATTCGTAATCTCCCCAAACTGCCGCCAAAGGTAATTAAGACATGTCACCATCTGTGTGTAAAGCTGGAGACAAGAATCGTGTTCAAAGTCTACAGAGATTGTATCACTTTAAGTAACAGGCAATGAGACAGAGAGTATAATAACCCCATCCCCTGTGTGACGGTTTCTTTGTTATAATACAGTATGTCCAGTTTACTGCATTCAATACCACATGAACACTTATGGTTGTACTGAGATATACAGCATCTCACACAACTGTACAGGAAATAGTTTTTTTATACATTGTTGTGCCTTTCATCAAATTTTGTTCAAATGTTGTTATAAAGAAGACTTTGATAGGTTATAAGGTAGAAAACAAATTCCCATTACCCTGTTGTGCCTGCCTCTCCCCGGGTACATGAGAGAACATCGCAGGTCCCTCAATACAGAGCTCAAAAGCTCAAAACAAGGTATGGGATCCCTGTCTGCTCCATAACGGCCACGAATCCATTCCAGGTAAACAAGAGGTCTTAAACGTCCGATCATAAAGTGCTCTCCAAAAGCCACTCGGACTTGGAGAGCTTGTCCCTGGCCCGGTGAATGTTTGACATGCCCTCGATCTGCGGCAGCTCCCCACTCATCGACAGGCTGCGTTTGGAGCGCAGACTCGCCCCGGGTTTCGGGTAGGCCACGTAGCAGCGCTCCCGATACGAGTCTGCGTTCAGAGAGTGTCTGCGGTTCACCCTCACGCCCCCCGCGGGCACAGTCATGTACTGTCGGGAGGCCTGGTGTGGCCGCGAAGCCCTGGGGGCCGCGGTCCATTTGGTGGGCTGCCCGGGCATGGCCAGAGTGATGGCAGTGGCCATTTTAACCTCCGAGGAGTTATTCCGGTTCATGTTGTCCAGCTCGACGTCCGCCTGAGCTTCAGCCCGGCGAGCCTCCGAGGGTTTTGGTGGGGCGCCGGAGCGTTTCGGCCTCGGGGCGCCCGGGGAGGCCGGGTGCCAGCTGTGGCTGCCAGCAGAAGTGGAAACTGTGCAATCGGGAACAGAGGGTTTCGTCGCGGCGACTACGACGGGAGGTCGCTGCTTGGCTGGCTCCGGCGGTGGCAGGGTGACCCGGAGGCAGTCCTTGTCATTCTTCTCTGGACGTAAAACCTGCTTGGAGAGGGACTTGGGAATCCCGCAGCCTTGCAGCTGTCCGTCACTGCTCAGCGAGCGAATATCCCCCATCTCGAGTGCCTGACGTGGCGAGAGACAAGTATGGGGTGAATGAGCACAATGAAAGTATTTCTCGTCGGCGTCCATGTTTCAAAAGCAGTGGAAATAACAAAACAGGAACGGAACGAAACGGGGAGCGGTTTGCCAAACTGACCTTATCTGCATCTCCTTGGTTACACACCCGGTAGCGCACAATGAGGAAGATGATAAAAGCGAGCACGGAGGCCACGATAATCCCTCCGATGATAACCACAATGGTGCCGCCGAGAAACTGGGACTGCATGAAATGGCATCTCAGGTACTGTGGCTCCGTGGTGAAGTGGACACAGCCGATGACCCGGGTGGCGGTCAGCGAGGTCACCTGGTCGTCGTAGATGGCCAGCACACACAAGTCATAGTGCGTGCCGGCTGCCAGGTTGTTCACCAGGATGTTCTTACTGGTTGGGGGTATCATTCTGTAAGAAGACAAAAGCCTCGTGAGGTCTGACACAGATTAGAGAGGGTTAACATAAAGGAGACTTGAGCAAATCAGATTATCCGTGTTATTGTTTTGCGGGGATAAAAACGACATGACAATCATTTATCTCTCGGGGGGGCTATTTAACATCTGTCTGGGAATAATCTCCAGTGACATTTGATTTATTCCCTCCAACATCGAAACCGATAAACAGGCGCTTTCGGGGGCTGAGATGCACGATACCGCCGTTTGCTCACACGTCAGGCTTTTTGCACACAACCGGTGGCCGTCTCCTGAATCCAGCAGTCGCTGTTCAAACACCAAAACTGGGTACAGACTTGGGAGTTCATGTTTAAAATGATGGGTTTGTGTGATGATCCTATCGCAGCTCTGTGATTAGCGCTTAATATGGAGCGAGCAGTGGCAGAGATGAAAGAAGCCGCGCTCCTCGGATAGGCATGTGTGAAGCCTCTGACGCTTTTTGTAAAACACTGGAAGACTGCTCTTTCATCTTTCTACGAGTCCAAAGCTCAGCGCTGACATTCTGCTTCGATTTCGTTGATTAAGCATTATCAAGGTTTTGCACACAGTAAATGATACGTTGCGTTTGGGGCGGATTAAAACGTCAAAGAATAAGAAGTCAGATACTGTGCGTGAGTCTGTCTTCCTCGAGGGATTAATCGTCGCATTGCAAATAGCCAGGCCCACCACTCAATGAGTACATATCTAAAGAGAAGTAAGAGCCAAAAGAAGAGGTCAAATAAAAGACATAGAGAGGGTAAATGCTTCACACTCTTCTGGCTGGTTTCCTCTGCTTACCTGTATACCAGTGAATCATCATAGGTCCCATTATACTGGATTTGAAACATGCGGATTCCGGGAATGCTCCTGTGGAAGTTAAACTTGACCAGAGCTGAGGTAGATGTGGCCTCAGCAATGACTACTTTCTTCTCCTGGCTTGTCTTGGCATTGCCCAGAGGCACGCCGCCTGCCTCCGACCCCGTCTTGGTCACTGTGGCAATGTCCGACGATCCGGGGTCCGGCTCCTGCTCTGCAACTGTGTTGTTGATGATATGAGGGAGCTTAGCAATGACCAGATCCACAGTCTGCTGGGCCTCTCCGGCTGGATTTGAAGCAACGCAGGTAAAAGAACCTGTAAAAAGAAATAATGACTTTAAACCTGATTTTTTTAATTGTGATGTTCAAATAAAGGACATATGTCACACATTAACTAAGTGAACTCAGTCCTGAATAGTCCGTTTGTATACATTCCTCCCAGTCCATGCAGCTCGGCATGTGTTTCAATGAGGTCTGTATCACTCAGTGAAAAATACAGCGTGCTTTAAATATGCAAAATAATTCATTTCAAAACGATCACTTATGTGGGCCACAAGATGTCTCATACTGAACACATCCTCTCGACGGTGCAAGTATAAGATTCTAAATCAGGATTTGCTTCTGAACAGTCTGCGACATTACGCATCACCTTCATCATCCTACCAGACCCACGAAATATGATTGTCAGTAAGAACAACGCTTCCCCTCAGCAGTTCGATGTGAAAACACCCTCCTCGTGTTAAATCTGCACAGTGGCGCTCGAACAAGAAGAAAAGTACATTTTGTGAATGGAGAGGCACTTGAAGTAGATCATACTCTGACCTGCTGATGGGGATGGAGAGATTCGGGATTTCAAAATGCTTTCAAGTGTGTCTTAGAGCCCAAGGTTGTTCATGTTAGACTCGCAATTTTTCAGGCATAAATTTGAGGAGGAGAAAACCCCCAAAACAAGTGCTTTTTGAGGTAAGTATCAGCTGCTGACTTTTGCTGCGACTACACAAGGTATGATCATATTTATAAGAACTGTTCTCGGTGCACTGTGTTCAACCATATATATGTAAAGGTTTGTGAACAAATAAGTAACTGAATGCATAGAGAGGAGGTCTTTTTCATTTCGTTGTGCCTATAATCACCACGCAAGCAAAACATCCCTACACTCTGAACTTTGTCACAGAGTGTAGACAGACACTTGAGTCTTAAAGGCTTATGTTTAGACAAGGCAACGACTAATTTTGTTCAGCAAACAACACACAGCATAGCCCCGGGGGGGGGGGGGGGGGCAGGCGTGAACAGACCGGAGTCCTTGACGGTGCTGATGAGGATGTCCAGCGTTCCGTCCGTGTGGACCGCCGCTCTGGAGGAGTTGGACATGAGGCGTCCATCGGGGGCGATCCAGTGGATGATGGGGTCGGGGTCGCCCCGGGCCTTACAGCGCAGAGACACACTCTGACCCTCCAGGGCACGCAGCTCCTGAGACGGAGGGAGGAACTGCAGTCAGCAAGGAGATTTCTTCATATAAAATCACCCACAGAACAAAAATTTAAAAAAATCTTAATTATAAACCGTAACCATTTATACTGTAACCTTTGCATAGTAATTATAATTAGGCCTTATTGATGGCTGAATCAGGTAAACTGGACTGGGTTGTATGTCTTGGAAGGCGTTTTTGCCCCAGTTCATGTGAAATGTCTTCCAAGACATACAACCGAGTCGAGTTTGACCTAATTCAGCTTGCATTGAGACGCCTCCGACCTGGCCAAATGAGAAAATGCATATGCTGATGGTGGGTTTTAAAACTTTTTCTCCCTGCAAAACGTAATCAGCAGTCGATTGTCATGATACTGAAGCAGCAGACAAGAGTACAAGATTATCAATATGACAGCATATGCCGGAGTCCAAGTGAAAGTTAATTTTGTCTGCAATTATGCAGGATACCTCCGCTGAATATAAATGAGTTCCTATAGCTATGCTTATTCAGGAAGGATTTGATCAGATAATTTTGTTTGGATGCATGAATCAAGGACTAAATCACTGTGAGCTACTGCTGTGTATTAAGAGCTTCAGTGCGGATCCATCATAAACCTGCAAAATAGCTTTATTAGGATGATAACTGAAAATCCGACTAAAGAACTCCTCTAAAAGCGCTGCCACAGCTTGATTACACATTTTAAGTAAGTCCCTCTTCTTTTTTTTCTTTTTTTTTTTTTAATTCAACAATAATCCATGAGTTGAGTGGCCTGGGAAACTCCCACAACTCTTGTAACACTCCTCTGGCGCACAGTGCTAATATCTGGTGTGGCAGTCATAAAAAGCTCAAAGTGCCACCTCGGACTAACTAAGGAATGAATTGAATATCTGGCTGAGAGAGGGGAGCAGCTGCGAGCGCCTCGTCTTTAACGCCGAACGGCTCTGCTCAGAAGGGATACCTGCGAGTGCCTGGTGATGAGAGGCGGCTCACACAGGAACTCTTCTTCTGAGACGGTCCAAAAATATCGCCCAGCGAGGTGTTGCGGCGAAGCACAGGTCTCCAGATCATCCTCCCTCCGCAACCTCCGCAGCCAAAGCAGCTCGCAGTTGCACCTCAGCGGGTTCCCTCCGAAGCTCAGGGCGAAAGACGAAGGCCCCATTATCCCAGACGTAGCCAGGACCCCCGCCCTTTGGAAAATGGGGTCCGGGGGAAGCTTCTGCAGCTTATTGGAGGTCACATCCAGTCTCTTTAGCTTCTGCAACCCGGAGAAGGTCCCCTCTGGGATGTAACTGAGCATGTTGTGGTCCATATTGAGGGTGTGGAGGTTTGGCATCCTCTGAATAGCCACCCACGGGGCGCCCTCCAAGTTGTTGTAGGACAAGTCGAGCTCCTCCAGCGCTGTGAGGTCATTGAAGGCCCCGATTTGGATGTGGGTGAGCTGGTTGTTGTTGAGGATGAGGTGATGCAGCTTGGACATGCCGCTGAAGGTGTCGTTGGTGATGTGGGCGAGCCGGTTGCTGTCGAGGTGAAGGGCCCGCAGGTTCTCCAGGTCTTTGAAGGCGTGAGGCGCGATGGAGCCGATGGTGTTGCGAGACAGGGTCAGGTCGACCAGCTTGGTCATGTTGGCAAAGTCTTTGCGCTTGATGTTGGTCACGAAATTATCCCCGAGGCGCATCTCCACCGTGTGCCTGTCGATGTTCGGCGGTACAAACAGAAGGCCCTTCTTGTCGCACAACGTCGCCAAATTGGGATTGAGCATCTGGCAGACGCAGCGTTTGGGGCAGATTTGAACTTTGTGAGCCTTCACAGCCACACCGAGGACCATCAGATACACCAGGAGCGACTCCATTTGGCTTTCAAGTCAGGTCAAAACACCTAAAAAGATAAAAGCAAAGAGTCAGTTTGAGACGGACATTTAAAAAAAGCAGAAAGCAAACACAAACAGACCCAACATTTTGGGCAATTATACACAAAGCTATTTAGTAACCTGCAGACTTGAGAGTGACGCATCCCAGGTAATCTTGTATGATTTTTGTGACAGATCTCTCTTAAAGCTGGTACTCCCCTGATCATACTTTTTTTTTTTTTTTTTTTTGATATGATAATACCAGGCCTTTTATGTTTGTGTACAGAGGGATGAAAGTCTAGACTGGCAGTCCAGGGCCTCATCAGAATTAGACTGATATCTCCCAGGATCATACCGCCAATAGGAAGGGATGATTGGGCCCAGTGCCTCAGCAAGGATGTGCTATGCCTTTCTATTGATTTTCTCTCTGCTGTCACTGCTGCTACTCTTACTTATGACACGACTGAGATGGGGGGGATAAGGAGGGATCCATTTGATGAATCCTGAGACATTGTCAGGGATATAGCATGTCATAAAACTGAGACTTTGGAGATCAGATCACAGCTCAGCGGGTTGTCCTGCAAAAAACTGTACAAGAGGAAGCGTGTCATCCGTTTTCATTATATGTAGAACCAGAACTTGTGTGTCGTTTTGGTTGAACATGCAGTACCCAGCCATCCGGGTGTTCCATTACAGCACACAGACAGGAACACCAATCCAATGACACCCGGACAACTCGAGATCCAATACCACAACTGTAGTAAAAATCCAAAGCCAGCTTTTAAATACAGAGAACAGGCGATTTATGATTATAGCTTTCTGTGGTTTGCTGGTAATGCCTCTGTTGTCGACGTTGGGTCTTGGAGAGTGCATAAAAATCTTGCCTCAGCAAAGGGAACGTCTGACGAGTGTCTTCATGCTTCAAAAGCTTCTGTTGCACTCGAGCAGTGACACACAACTCATGTTTTAATAACCTTGACAGTATGAGGAAATCATCATAAAGTAAAGAAAACAGCAGCGGCGACAGGGGTGACATGTTGCCACGTGGGGGCACTTTTCTTTTTCTTTTTTCTTTTTTCATGTGAGATTGCAAAGTGAAGGAAGCCCGGTGGTATCCGCTGACAACAGTTGCATTATGACAGCTAGGTGAAATGCATTCGCACCCTGACAAGGAGGGAGAATTGAGGTCACCTTAAAAAAGGTCCATAATAGCGAGTGGGGGGATGATATTATTGGAAGAGAGCATGTGAGCTATGACATTTTTCATGAGCACTGCTGATAAAGCAGCAATGACTAAATGCCTTTTCTCAACTCTTTTTTTTTTTTTTAATACGGGGGACCTCTTTGCCAAATCACACATAATTTGTGGATTTTTATGTCGGGTTGCAGCTTGAGCTGCTGAGAAATGGACTGTGGAATGATTATTAAATGTTTTCATGACTCCCCTAAAGACGGCTGACGACTTCACTGTCAAGCGCTGCTGCAAAGCTATGTGGAGTGTGTTCCAAGTACTTGCGAGGATAACTTAATATCTACTTTATATGTCTGCGTGTGCGTCCCTGTGTGTGTGTGTGTGTGTGTGTGTGTGTGTGTGTGTGTGTGTGTGTGTGTGTGTGTGTGTGTGTGTGTGTGTGTGTGTGTGTGTGTGTGTGTGTGTGTGTGTGTGTGTGTGTGTGTGTGTGTGTGTGTGTGTGTGTGTGTGTGTGTGTGTGTGTGTGTCAAGGTAGTCTACTAAGTGCATTCATGCTGGTGTGCCAACCACCTTCTGCTCTGACTCTGAATGGTACGGCCTCTGGTTGTGCAATGAGGCAGACAGGACCGGCTCTACTTGCAGACCCGGATGGCGTTGAAGACGTGATATTGATTCGCTCTGTGGAAATGAGGCTGTTTTGTTGTCGCCGTTGTTGTTGTTGTTGTTGTTGTTGTTGTTGTTGTGGTGTTGTTGTTGAAAACTCAGCTGGACGTGAAGAGAATAGTTGCAATCCCAACAAAATCCATCCCGCGAGGACAAAAGGACAGCCCCGGCGTTGGCGAGACGGTGCAGGAAATGTCTGTTAATGTCGCCCTAATTTGCATTTAATTATGGGTGTTCCACAGAGATTTGCATAACAGGTTGCAGCCATCAGGTACATGAACAAATAAGTAGATAATCAATCAATGCATTCATCAATCACACACTTCATCTTTAAATGTCACCCCCCACACCCCCTTTGCAACACGCAAAATCATTATCTTCCAGGTTGTGCTGCTCATTACATTGAAGCGGCTTGGGAGGGCCACAGATAAAACCAAATAAACATGAAAACAGACGATCGACTGATGCATTAACAATCATCTCCGCGTTGGTCAATCAAATGTTCGTTTATTACCTCCGAGCTGGTCTTTTCGCCCTCAGAGGACGGAGGAGACTGACAGTACACACCCACACATGCACACCAGTGGGTGGATTTGTGCCTAATAGAGGTAGCTCACTACACAACAACCCCCAGCGATAGAGACAAATTCATGTGCGGCAGCAGCAGCAGCAGCAGCAGCAGCAGCAGCAGCAGCAGCAGCGGCACACTGTAGGAGAGGATATCTATGGTCTCCCTGGGGTAGCATTCTCCAAGAAAAGCCTTATGCAGCACACTGCATGCCGATCGGCCGGTGAGGTCATGGGGGATATGTTTTCAGATGGTCTAACTCATGCGGGAGCTCATGTGAGAAAACCTCTGCAATCCACGTTTTGGGTAGCAAATCAGGGGAAAAGCGGCCCTGCGAGGGGGAAGTTAATGAGATGAAGTCGGCTCTTTGCCTCCACGCAGGTCGACGCAGCGGCACACGACAGCGTCTCGGAGGCATCTCACCTGGGCTGTTGGGGGGGGGAAAAAGGCGGTCGGGCGTCTGTGACTGACAAAAATAAAGCTAAATGCTGCAACTCAGTGGTGGTGAAAGAAAAGAAAAAAAAGCAGTGAAACAAGTCCTCGGCCTGCCTGCTTTATGAGACCAAATGGAGCTGAAGTGGATCATATTTTGACTGAGCGGGGAGAAATTGTATTTTGTCGGGTAAATGCTTGTGCAGCCTGAACCCAAACGTCCTGACAGAACACTGATGCTGTCATTGTCATGGACTGTCTACCTTTAAAACACAAGGTTTTTTTGGGTTTTTTTTTTTGGGGGGGGGGGGGTTGTGATTATGGTGTGAGCTGTGACACCCTTTTCTTAACAGTGTCTGCCAATGTTAGAATGTGATAGCTCTCGGGTGACAGCCTTGATGCCATGGCAACACAGGAAAAAAAAACCCGTCAGTTTTGTGCGAGATGTAATCAGAGGCTGATTTTCAAATAACCTAATAATATTGAGAATTAAAACTCTTCTCTGGAGGTGAAGGACCTTGGCAATTCAGAGGTTCTGGTTGAAGGCCAATGCAGGGGCCATTGTCTAATTTTATGGCACGGTGGTGACGATGGGGAGATTTTGTGTTGTTTGGAATATTACCCTTCATCCAATCTTGTGCCTAATGAAAAGCTAAATCACTCGACGTGAAATCAGATGCAGCTGAAATTATTTTTCTTCTTTTTTGAGGCCGAAGAGGTTCTATATGCGTGTGTGTGTGTGTGTGTGAATGCGAGTGTGCCAGTGTTTGTGCGTGCGTGCATGTGCATGTGTGCCGGGGGATAGCATACTAAGCAGACCCCACTGCATCAATAGAAGTGCTGTTCATCAGCATTTACATCTCCCCCCCTTGGTGTGTGTTTTTTTTTCTCTTCTTTTTCTATTCACACCGAATCACAAGAAAGGCAGTGTTACCTTGATGTGTTGTTTATCTTGTGGCTCGGGAATCAATATTTCTTATTTTTACCTGTGGCTGATGACTTGTGCTGAACCAAGTGATCCAGCTAAATTCTAAATACTGTATTTAGATGTGAATCCTTGCACCGTTGTGACGTGATGTCCTTATGACCTGGGATTTTCTTCCGGGAGGAAGAAAGCCGAAGGATTACTCTTTGAATACCAATACGGCCTTCTCGAGTAATTATTCAGCACAATATTGACCAGCCAGCCATATTCCGATATCCAGATATGGTAAGCGTGAAAACACATCTATAATATAAGGACACTTTTAGTCATCGTATGTGGACCAGTTATATGCACACACAAGTTTTGGCCAGCCCTATCCAAGTTTTAACACCCTAATTCAGTGAAATCGTGAGCATTTATCTTGTGAAGGGTAGAAATTTGGGTCACTGAATGTGAAGCTGGCCCACGGAACCGCCTCAGAGCCCAGGAATCACACACCACTCCTCTGGCATCATGTGAAACAGAGCCGAGCACCAACAGTGAGTACATTCACACAGCAGCCCGAGCAAATAGAAGCAGCAAAATGAGGCGTGGGCCTGGTTTCACTGGTGTAGCAGTTACAATGGTGCCTCGGGCACTCATGAATAATAAGATATCTGATAACTAATGCCAGACATAAAGACAGGACCATTACACCTCATCCGTCATGAGCATCAGCAGGGCCACATCTCCACCTACCCTCCTCCATCACCTGGCAACATGCCCCTCTCCAAACAGACACTACCTATTATCAGTTTCTTTACTTGGGTTAATTTACACTCCATCACGGCTCAACGATTGATGTATAATTTGCATATCTGCTCGGTTTTTAAACAGCGGGCTGTCCTATCGCCGGATGCTCTGGGCTGATTATTTAAATAAAGCGCAACTAAACACAGATATCTCTGAACATCTCAGAATCAATCTTTCTCTGCACACATCTGCGAGCTGGCTGGGAAATGAGAACATGAGCCATGATTCTCAGCTTTACCTGTAGGGAGGGAGGTAGGGAAGGGGGGGTGGGGGGTGGGGGGGAGAAACACAGGATGCAGCCAAATAAACCAACATTGCCTGCCAATTGGAGATGCTTTTTTTTTTTTTTTTTTTTTTGACCTTGCGGTGCAGGTCCTGGGCTGGTGGGTTACAGCCACAACCCCTTTCACAAGGGAAAACCTGAGCCCATTGAGATGCGTCCTGCGAGAACTACTTCCAAGTCAATATTTTACCTCTCGAACGCACACACACCCCCCCCCCCCCCTCCTCCTCCCTCCACCCCCCCCTAAAGAGTTCAAGGGCTGCGATTCACACCGATCCCAACCTGTGAAATGTTGAATTTACCTTGCAGATGAAACATCAAGTCAAAGGGAGGTGGGTTTGAGCACATTTCCTCCCGGGGGGGCTGAGAGCATACTGACAGAGCCACAAAAATAAATAAATAAATAAAAACGGACCGACGGATCCTTTTGGAGATTATTCAGGTGTCCCGGAAAAAAAAAAAACACGCGTCTTGGTTTGTTACAACATGTGAGGGCCTGCGAAACCCGCGATGTCCTTCACGAAATCCATAACCGGCAGATAAAGGACGATTCCTCCTCGATCGCCTCACGCCAGCGAAATGTCACGCTTTTCTTTTCTTTTTCTTTTTTTCTTTTTTTTTCCCAGCCCCGCTTTTTTCTTGTTAAATTCCCCGTCGTAGGAAAAAGGATGCTGGAGCCTGGAGGGTCCCGGTGTGGCCGCGAGGAGGCTGCAGCTGTGCGGGATCGCCTCTACTGCGCATCCGCCCGTGTGTGCGCGCGTGTGTGAGAGAGAGAGAGAGAGAGAGAGAGAGAGAGAGAGAGAGAGAGAGAGTGTGTGTATGTGTGTGTATGTGTATGTGTGTGTGTGCACCTCCACCAGAGAAAACGCCTTTGTAGCGACAGGCTGCCTCAATCTCTCCAGCGCGGTGAGTGACTGCCTGGTGCCGCGCGGAATCCGGCCAGATGTTCGTCTCGCTTTCAGGGGGCTGCGCCGGCGACGCAGGGCTCAGTGCGAGTTAATCCAGATTGACTGAAAGGTTGCTGCCGTAATATATCCACTCCACCACCCCCTCACCTCCCCACCCCCCCTCCTCGCCTGCCCCCGGACTACTGTCAACCACCGACCCGGCTCCATTTCTGACCAGAGGTGCTGTGCTCGGAATGGTAATCGGTGCGCTCTGGAGCTGCACAGAGACCATTTGTGTGCGCAGACAGATGCAGTGCCTCCCTCCCAGCCTATCTCACAGGCTGGCATCATCATTTATTCATGTAGATTGAACTCCACTGCACGAAAAATGCAGTGGACCAATAATATTCTACAAGAATGATTAAAAAAGAAGAAGAAGAAGAAAAATGTGAAAAGATCAGATTTGGCCCGACAGTTACTAAACGGGGCTTTCAGATGCTTGCCATTTGGATCAAAGCTTCTGCAGGTACATCGGGTCTGGGTGAAGTCAAATATAAAAGCCTATAGCTGAACATTCTTGCATGCATTACATGGATTATTGGCAAGAAAGTGTTGAGTTGGCTAAACACAGAAAAGGCTTGTGATCCCTCTGGGTCCGCTTGGCACTCGACCCAACCACTATCTGATTCAATGGTCCTTTGGTCTTTTGTGCATGTTTGCAAAGTCACCCACATGTGAAGAAGTTTATTACAGTATATGGCCAATCCTTTAAGGGGTCGGTGTAGGAAAACAGTGGCCCATACGTCCCCCAGGCCAGTCAGCACTTTGAAATAGGTGACTGTTGTCATCCAGAGAATTACCCCAGCAGATCAATATCTCCATCCAGTTACATCCACTTTAGATCAATATAAATAGTCCAAGTGTTTTAGACATCCATAGTGATCCAGAAGCCGGAATGACAAAAGCTCTTTGAACAGCTGATCATGCTGCGTACTGACAGACACATAAAAATAATAGTTGCAGTCAGTCTTTGTTGTTTCACTCTCTCGGTGTGGAATCGCCCAGTGATCACATTATTCAGGGCTTCATCTTTGGAGGAAAGAAGACACGCTCACAGCCGGTGGAATCACAATGCAGAATGTTTATTCGGCATTCACGACACACCAGCATTTTGCTGGTGGGATGTGTTAATGTCAAAGCTCCGCCGTGTGACCCGTCGTGTGAAGTGTCCCACCGGAGTCATTGTCGAACTGACGCTCGGGTGACGCGAACCGGCGCTGACATGCATCGAGTTCCGTTGTGCCCCTTCCCCGCCGTGACTCAGGTCGGGTTCTCGCTCTCTCTCTCTCTCTCTCTCTCTCCCTCCTTGACCCACGTTCATCCAGGAACCGCTGCCAGGTGAGGTTGTCCGCCTGAACACCCGTGCGACCCTTCCTCTCCAGGAAGAGACCCATGGTGTCCCGCCGGGGGTCGGCGATGCTGCGACTCCACGTGACCTCTGTGACCCCCAGCAGCTCGCGCACACCAGCAGAGATGACCTGCAGAGTGCAACGGCGCGCTTCAGTCCCACGACGACAAAGGCTGTTCACATTTTTCAAACCTCATTAATTAAAGTAAGTCATGCTGTTAAGTGAGTCTTTCAACAGCTTTCTTGCATAATAAGCACAAAGAATGAGTCAGACTCCCCCCCCCCCCACCAAAAAAAATTAATTAAACCCAAACAAAACCCAAGAACAGGCTTAAAGTTTAAACCATAATAAATGTGAACCAGAGAGAATAGGAACACACCTTTACTAAGTCAGTCTCCTGACCCTTCATTATCAACTGAAAGAATCTAGTTTGATGTTGTGACAGGCTGAAGCAGTCTGATAGATAAAGGCGTTCTTTGCCAATTTAGCTGTGACCTCAGGGAGACGATGAGAGAAAACGGCGACTGTTACTGTAAACAGCATATATGTGACGGAGCAGATCTGAGGTGTTTCTGCTGGCAGTGATGCTCGGGTAAAACACACAACTTTAATTGGCTGTGGCACCATTCAAAAAAAAAAAATGTGCAAGTGCCAAACGCGACGTGCTAAAATAGAAAAAAAAAAATCCTGCAGGAAGGAGGAATACAACTGATAAAGCGGGTCACCTGTGTTGAGATATATTTACCACTGCCCAACCAAAAACGCCACCATAGTGAAGTGCCTCATATGGTAAAGAAAGAGAATGCAGAAGCAAAGATTTATGCAAGCGTAAACAATTGTAAACCAATACCACCAGTTGAGTAACAACCATATAGGGATAAAAGTGAACATTACACAAAGAGGAATAGTACCTGCACAACATCTCCAGGCAGGGAGTTACATTTAAAAAAAAAAAAAAACCCTGGTCACCTTCAGTGAAAATGGTTCTGCTATAGGATCGCAGATACTATAGGCGAAATCCAGACCAATTGAGGCAGTGAAAAACCAGAAGTGACATCTTGAAATCAATTGCACGGCTCCGACGTAACGAGTGAAGGGGCAGCGAGGATCGCTATCATGTGGTCACTTCTCCGGCACGTTAAAAGCCTGACAATGGCGTTTTGACTCAAATCCAATCTTTGAATGTGTTCCCTGCTGATAGGCTACCAGATTAAAGTGCAATAGAGTAAAAAAAAAAAAGAAGAAGAAAAAGAGGTGAAAATGTGACTCATAATTTAGTCACCAACTACAGTATAGAGAATAAGAACAAACGTTTTTTTCAAGCACTGTTGGCTGCATGTTCAAGCATTATAGAGGATTGATTGAGGAGTCACATTGCTGATCCTGGTGTACAGGGCCATTCTGTATCATCACAGGTCAAATAAGTAAAAATAAAATCCAGATTAGCAACATTGTGATCAAAGTAAAAATGGTGTCCACACGAACAGATTCAGTGAAGTGGGGATGACAAACCTGGATGGCATTCAAATGAGTGGATTGGCATTCATTAAGAAGTAATGGTTGAGTCTTTCATCATAAAATGTTAATAAAAAAAAAAAAAAGCTTTAAAATGAGGGGTGTTTAAACCTGAAGGGGTGGATGGTGGACAGCAAATAACAGCTGGCCCACTGTATTTGGACTCTCTGAAATAAAGCTTTTGAAAACCAATGGGGAAAGCAACGTGAAGGCTGCTTGGGAAAATATTAAACCACTTACCAAGCGGTAAACAAACTAAAATGAACTAGTTAAAAAAGATTGTTTCAGAATCAGTCAGATCATAGGATTAGTTTGAGCAGGAGGCAAAGCCATCATTGAGGATGTTCTGGTACCACTCAGCTTGTTGAAACTTCCTTGAAGGCTGTAGGAGCTGCTTTTATTTGATATGTAAACAAGTATACTTAATAACATAAATCTCCTGTGAAGTTTGGAATATAAAAAAAAAAATTAAAGTAAGAGTTCCTGTCTTGTCTTGATACCTGCATGTCTTCAAAATGTGTGACTCCCAGTCTTGGCAAGGAAGAGCAATTGACATAAATGAGCTTTCTCCCAGTGATGTAGTTCTCTGTGAAACATGCCTGCAACAGAAAAGTATAATGAGGAAACGACTTTGTTGCAGACTGACAGACACTTGTTCTCTATGTTTGGTTGGAACTTACTTTGTACTGTGGGAATCCTATAGACTCAATCCATCTCGCAACCTCATGACGATCCCACTGAAGGAACTCCATGTTGCCCGTAGCCATGTTGCCATGGAAACCCTTACCTGCCACAGAGCGTTAATAAGAATGTCCTTCAAGATCCGCAATAACCTTTAGGCCATTTAGAAAAATCTACGTGTTTGAATAATAACTTCACAGAAAGCGTCGAGTTTTATTAAGCCAATAAATGAACATTAAGTGCCAGATTTCACCAAAAAAATGTGATTTTTGAGAGATTAGTCAATTTACTGAAACGACTTTTTTTCCTCGGCAAGTCAGCCAATCAACGCCCTGTGATTTAGGGAGGGTGGCTCTATGGGCGTCGTGATTGGCTTACAAATGAACAAGTCCCACCCATTGGGACCAGAAACAGCCAATCGAGACACGCAAAAATAAAGCAGATCAACAACTTATATGGATAGCTGCGTATTGGTAGTAACACGTCTGTACCTTTTTGTAGATTCGTAATAACGCGCAGCAGCGTGTCCGCTGGAACAACTTCTCTCCACTTTGGTGTGTGTGTTGTGTGGTGGGTCGGTTGAAGGGCTTTGGAGCAGGAAAAAAAACAAAAGACACCTGACACTCCACAATGGCAGCACTTCTCCTCCGGTCAATAAGAAGCACAAAGGTAAAACAAACAACATACTTTTGTTTTACAAAACTGCTCGTTTTTGCCTATGCAACTCCACACGGCTAACGAGCTGTTAGCTAGCAAAGTGGCTAACATTCTCGCCGCACATCGTTTCACCCCTATTTCTTTCTTTTCTAAAATACATTTATTATTCATGTTAAAGTTGGAAACCAAAAGCAGAGGACGTGCTTGCACAAGCAATAGTGACAGTGGATAAGTGGAGCCGTCATGTGTGTCTCCTGGACTGGGGTTTAGGTGGAGCTTGCTTTGTGTTGAATCGGAATCTGAAGGCATTAATGTTGTGGTGTTTTATTTCTTGCAGCCCCTTCAGCTGGGTCGCATGTGCTTCTCCTCCTCTTCCTCAGTGGTAAGAACTCTCGCTCTGCTTGTGTAACTCGGCTGCGAGTGGATGTCACGTGTACAACGCAACGTCTCGAGGTCCTGTTTTTAAAGTGTCTCATTTAGTCCCATTATGAACTTAACTTGATTGCCACCAATGATACTTGTCGAACACGTCTCTATAAAAAGACCGATGTTAGTTTTTTTTACTGGAACAGATGTTCGTGTGCCTCGACACTTCAAATGAAGCCAATCACACATTTATTTCTTTGCCTTTGCATGTCTTTTCTTTGAATGCTGAAAAGTCGGAAGTGCATCTATTGTTATGTGTTCCGATGTTATTTTTGGCTTTGGAAAAGAACAAGCAATCCATATTGTGTACTGGCTCAGTCAGTCTTGGTTGCAGAGAACTAGAGCCCGTTTAAAATTGAACCAGGTTATAATCTGAATAAGTTTTCTGTACATCATGCAGCCGATGCAGTAAAACAAAATCCATAATGAAAGGCCAGGAGAGGAATTGGACCTGAGACCTCCTGCTGTGAATTTAAATAACTACAACCTGTTCCACTGCTCCCTTACCTAATGATTACATAACTTCCACGTTGGGGTGAAGGTCATGATTTTGTCGGCATCTATTTATTTATTTGTATATATTTTACCAACTTTGCACAGAAACTACTCGACCAAATTGCATGAAGTCTTCAGGGATTATTTGTTGTCATCTAAGGAGCTAGTTAATTAGATTTTTAGGATCGAACAGCTCCTGGAAAGGTGACTTTTGTTAACGACTCGAACAAATCCCAAAAAGTTGGGTCACCTTTGACGACTGCGACAAAATGTTCCATACAAAGCAGATAGGAGAGGCACCTCCATAAAGGTGATCAAAGGAGATCAGCGTCTTGTCGCCATGAAGATGCCGAGTCCAAGAATAATCGTTATATTCTTTACGCATTGAAATTTATTTAGTTTTTTTTTAATCAAGTTGTGGCCAAATGTTTCATTATTTTTAAATAGCTGCTGCTTCTTTTGAAGCCGAAAACGAAAGATTACTGGAACGTAGTCGTTAGTACTGTCACAGCACAAATAGTAAGTCTGGGTTAAACTTGTTGGATCCTTTCTGTGTGGTCACTTTATTTCAAATATATATTTATATATGGTCTGAAAAGCTTCACAATGTTGTAATGACAGATGTCCTCAATGAACTTCGAATGATGCCAGCAGCCAGTCAGGGATTTGATCATATGCCTTTGTGATCCTCTAGCCCACCACCAAGCTGTTCATTGATGGCAAGTTTGTCGAGTCCAGCACGTCCGAGTGGCTCGACATCCACAACCCTGTAAGTACCCGCAGATAACTGCACTCAGGCTGGAGGAACACGAGCCGGGCTGGCACTTTGTTGTCGCTGGTGAATCTTGGAAAGAAGAAAAGTCAATTCCCCCCCCTCCCTTTCTCAAAAGCACACTTATTCTATAAAGAAACTGGCTCAGCTGCACAGTGTTTCTTGTTTTGATGTCCTCTAAAAGCTCTGCCTGGTGTACAGCTATCAAATTTAATGCTGAGCGAGCGATTAGAGCATGCACAACTGTCCATTAACTCTCATCACATCACATTTCTGACCTCTGGAAAAAAAGCAAATATTTTTGGTGATGATATTAATGGAATAAAGTACATGTCATAATGGGCTCCCGGTCTGTCTCGTGCCTCTCAGGCCACCAATGAAGTGGTGGGACGAGTTCCCAAAGCCACCCAGGAGGAGATGCTGGCAGCGGCGGACTCCTGCTCCAGAGCCTTCCACTCCTGGTCCGACACGTCCATCCTCAGCCGGCAGCAGATATTCCTGCGCTACCAGCAGCTCATCAAGGACAACATCGTAGGAAACCTGCCGCTCGCCCACCTTCCTTCAGCCACTGACGTTCCAGACGTGCTCCTCATTTTCAACCCCCCACCCCTCTGATATTTCAGAAAGAATTGGCGAAACTGATCACCCTGGAGCAGGGCAAGACTCTGGCCGATGCAGAGGGGGACGTCTTTAGAGGACTGCGTAAGTAACTGCTTAGCTTCTGGTGGCGCTATTAGGTTTTCAGATCCTAATTGGATTAAAGTGCTGCTAAATACATAGTAGAGAGCCGGAGCCCCTGTTGAAATCATTGTCCGTAGGATATTTAAGTGTACTGTTGAAGTCATTTTGCCAAATCGACATTTAAACAGTTTCTCATGAGGACTTTTTTATTATTATTTTTTTAAAGTCTTTAGTCATAAGCAACTAGAACTCCACAGTCGTCCTGCTGTGCAGCACTATTCCGTCCTGAAAAAGTGGCTGCCTGGTTTATTCCTCTTCTTTCGGTGTCGTGCTTTTAGCTGCATACTATATTAAGATAATTATGCAGTTCCCCTCACTGAGGTGCACTTGTTCACTTTGGCAGCCTCACATCAGCAGGAATCATGTTGAGAAATTAAAAGAGCTCCGCGCACTCACAAACCGAAAGATGATGTATTTTGCTTATTACTAGACAGCGCTGCCAAATATATATATATATATATTTTTTTTTTGGTCTTTTTTTCTTTCCAAATGACTTAATACTTGGTGCAGAGCCCAGTGTTTGGGGTGTTCATATTCCTCCAGTGTGCTCACTTTTCTTTTCCATTATCAGCTGAAAGACAGGCCCCGTCTGCAGGTGTACTGCCAGCAGCGGGGATTTCTTACAGCACTGAGGCTAATGATGCTTGAAGTTTTCCACAAGTTTTATTACAGAAAACACGTGAAATGACACTGATAGGTTTTTTTTAGATGTTTTTTAAATTATTGTTCTTGAGTAAAAGACTCAAGTAGAAACTTTTCTAATTAAATTGCAATTTGGACACAAAAGCGTCTCGTTCTGTAAATAGCGATGTTGACAATGGGACGCCAGGTGTGTTTATTTAGACACTCAAACCACTTGTTCGCGCCTCAGAGGTGGTGGAGCACGCCTGCAGCATCACGTCCCTCATGCTGGGCGAGACCCTGCCCTCCATCACCAAGGACATGGACACGTACACCTACCGCCTGCCCATCGGCGTGTGCGCCGGCATCGCGCCGTTCAACTTCCCCGCCATGATTCCCCTCTGGATGTTCCCCATCGGAATGGTGTGCGGCAACACCTACCTGATGAAGCCGTCGGAGCGGGTCCCCGGCTGCACCATGCTTCTGGCCAAATTGCTCCAGGACGCCGGCGCTCCAGATGGCACGCTTAACATCATCCACGGGCAGCACGCAGGTGAGAGAGAGTGTGTGTGTATGTGTGTGTGTGTGTGTGTGTGTGAGATAAACAACAAAGAAAAAGTCCAAGGAGGCCTGGAACACTAATCATACACCCCCCTGGCAATATGTAAATAGCACATTTTCCATATGTGCCGCTGGTGTTTGTAAGTAATTTGCAGGTGTTTGAAGCAGAAGGATTCAGATCTGGGGATCAGTTCTCGTGTGTCTCGATACAAAACGGTGCCTTTTTTTCAGTTTTTTTGCTTCGTTGCAGCGGTGAATTTCATCTGCGACCATCCCGCCATCAAAGCCATCAGCTTTGTGGGCTCCAACCAGGCTGGAGAGTACATCTACGAGCGCGGCTCCAAGAACGGCAAGCGAGTGCAGTCCAACATGGTACTACACCAAACGCACCGCTCACACATTGGGGAACTCATTATTCTCGTTCCCTGTGATGACCTACATAACCAAATCGCTCCTCTTGTTGTGGATGAGAAACGTGCGAGGGAAGATTCTGGCTGCCGGTCAATCTCCGTGAGGTTTACGGCGCACGCCATTCGCGCCGCCTCCGGTGTCCCACGGCCTCTTGGAGAGAAGTCCTCCAGAGTTGTTCTGTCCTACATGTTTTTTTTGCATTTCAGGGTGCCAAGAACCACGGCGTGGTGATGCCCGACGCCAACAAAGAGAACACCATCAACCAGCTGGTGGGCGCCGCCTTCGGGGCAGCCGGCCAGCGCTGCATGGCGCTCTCCACCGCTATTTTCGTCGGGGAGTCTCGCGACTGGCTGCCGGAGCTGGTGGAGCGCTCCAGATCCCTGCGCGTCAACGCAGGTAGGGCTCGACTTTTTTTGAACCCGCGTCCACTCGGGGATGTCATCATCGGTTTTGACGTCACACGACGATGAGAAGTATTTTAAACGGCGTGCTTTAAAGGCGACCAGCCCGGAGCCGACGTGGGTCCGCTGATCTCGCCTGAGGCCAAGGCCCGGGTGGAGTCTCTGATCCAGACCGGGGTGGACGAAGGTGCCAAGCTGCTGCTGGACGGGAGAAACGTCAACGTGAAAGGATACGAGAACGGAAACTTTGTGGGGCCCACCATCATCGGCAATGTTTCGGTGAGACGCAGTGTGTAATTTAGAACACCGTATTTTTTGGGATATTATGATGTTGATAAATACAAATTCTCTCTCAGCATCATGACAGAGGAAAAAATTGGCACTTCATTGCAAACTCAGTGCAAAATGTTAACTTTGATGCTGTAAAAGAATTTCTCTCAAGTATTTCTATTTTAAATTCTCCAATCCGGCTTCCAATTTTACAAACCTGTCACAAAGTTCAATGATGCTCATTATGACTATTTAATCCTCTCTTCAGGCAAGTGGGCAACATGCCTTTCTAGACATGTTTAGAGTTGGAAGAATCCAGTTGACGCATGCAAAAACAAACGGTATTCTGGAAAAAAGCCAACTTGCCTGAAGAGAAGGGGGGGGAAAAAGGTTTTTTTTTTGGTCGCCTTCTTTAAGGGCCTGTTTTCTGACATCTGTCACTGAACTGAAGTTTTTCTATACAAATCAATCCTGCCCGGTAGATTCTTGTGTGCTCACCCACAAATGCATATTCCTTACAAGTGTCGTAGAAAAAAAGGGGTAAATAAGTAGTTTTTGTGACCACGACTTCACATTGCTAAAAACATTCCAACGAAAATGTTTCCCAAATTTTTTTCTGTGTAGGTTATAAAGCAAACGGCTAGAGATCTTACAAGCAGCCTCGCTGAGACGTGTGTGATTTCCTAGATTTCATATAAATCTACAGACATAAACATAGCTGTTAATGTACAAATGTATAAAGCCTTGTAAGTGCAGCTTCCCCCACACGTTGAGGTTTCTGGTGCCGAGTGTCGAACATTCGGCTAAAAATAGAAAGCGGCTGTAAGTGTTATGACACGCATTTTAAAGCCGTGGTTCGGCGTTCCCTGGATCCGGTCTGTGAACGTCGTCCCGTTTGCCCCCTCAGCCCAACATGACCTGTTACAAAGAGGAGATCTTCGGCCCGGTGCTGGTCGTCCTGGAGGCGGACGGCCTGGACGAGGCCATCTCCCTGATCAACAGCAACCCTTACGGCAACGGCACCGCCATCTTCACCACCAACGGCGCCACCGCGCGCAAATACACACACGAGGTGGACGTGGGCCAGGTGAGAGGAGGGTGTTTCAAAAACACTGGCTACAAGGGCAACGGGGCGTGACTTTGGTGTTACATTTTTAAAAAATTTTTAAACCTCCAGGCAGTCGGCTGGGTGAGACGTGGAGTAAAGCGTTTGGTGTGGGAGGTGTTTTTTTTGGTTTCAGAGGGAAGAAGGTTCACGAGAAGTGAGAATATTTATTGGACAGAAGTCAGCGGTTCATGCTGCCAGATATCACCTGCCGGTTATATTGTAGAAAGAGAGTCTCCCGGAGCCAGTTTCTGGTGGATTAATATGAGTATTTTGACATTGAGGCGTTTAAGGGACCTTAAATGTCATTGGCGAATATCTATTTTGTGTTGTTTTCGTGTTTTTCTCTCCGGTTTTCTGAACGCTATGTAGGCTATCCTTGGATACTTTCTTCTTTTTTTTTTTTTTCCATACGAATCCTCGATGCGTGTTTGCATTTGTGCAGATTGGCGTGAACGTACCTATCCCCGTTCCACTCCCCATGTTCTCCTTCACCGGCTCCAGAGGTTCTTTCAGGGGCGACACCAACTTTTATGGCAAACAGGTGAATAAACATCGACACATCGCGCCTCTGGGCCACCAGGATGGTCCCTGTTCAAAATGTCTTAACGTCCACCGGGCTGCTCTCTGAGGCGTCTGTTCTCCGTCTTTCCACCAGGGCATCCAGTTCTACACGCAGATCAAGACCGTGACGTCGCAGTGGAAGGCCGAGGACGCCACCGTGACCAGCCCGGCTGTTACCATGCCGACCATGGGTCGCTAAGTTCAGAGCCTCCGTCCCCATCGCCAGTGACTCCTTTACATGCCTTAATTGAAGCAAAAGGAGGTGTCGGAATGAAGGTCACATGTCCTTTTCACTGCTGAGAAATGTGATTATTAGTGTAGGCTTGTTTAAACTCTCTGGACACAAATCTCACTTCTCCTTTACGGCTGAGGGAGATAAACTGGGCTAACTCCGATTGGTGCTGAGAGCCTCTTTAATAGCTTTGTTGTGTTTGTTTTTTGTTTTTTTTTCTTTCTTTGTGCCCGTTTCTCTCTCCTGCTCATTTCCTGTATTGATCCAGGGGATCACGAGTTAATCGTGCTCAGTCATTTTCATAATCCACAGAGTGCTCCGGCGTCACATTTCTTTAAAGTCCACTGGAGAAGCTGCAGGGATCAGGGATTCTTTTATTTTTCTCTCCTGAGCACCAACATCCTCCGTTGTCCCTCGAGTTACACTCCTGTTTATGTGAATTGAAGGAAAGTCACCAGAACATGGACACAACCATGTTGTCACTCCACTACAACTATAGTAGTTGCTTCTCTTCCTTTTTAAATGTTTACTGGATCCGACTGTTAGTACGTGTACGTCTTATGTTGCGTGTCCGGTAGAAATTCACAGTTTCGGAATGCCCATGAATGGTATACAAGTTGCTGTGTTTTTATATGTACGACACATTCGATGCTCTCAATTGAGCATTATATTGGAATTTATGGGACGGGAATCTTTAGTTTTGCTACGGTTACATTATAAAACTGCACATGTTTTCATTCAAGACTTGGAGCTACATTCAGCCTGATTCTCTCAACACGCCGAAGGAACATTTGAGATTGTTACTTGATGCTTGAATAAAAACATTGTGATTTGACTCACTTGAATTGTGATCTCAGTTAAAATGGTGGTGTGTTCTTGAAGCAAGTTTATATCGATTTTTTTTTCCTCCTACAGAAAGCCAACTGATAGTGGAAAAGTTAACTTTACCCATTAATTAGTCTAGTAAAACCTCCATATATATTCATGAGCAAGAACTTTTAAATCATGGTGGCTATAGCATAATCAAAGAGCTAATTCTATGTGTAATTTTAATCAGCACGCGTGCATTTAATGTTCTTTGCAATATGAAGTGGCTACTCAGGGTTTCCAGTTTATAATGATTGGCCACAGCAAGACATTGCAATTTACACTTCACTTTGCTATGTATTCATTAATTTTGGATGCCCACCCTGCCAAAGCTGGTCAAATTCAGGACTTAAATCAAGGGCTAGCAGAGGAGGCTATTTTCACATTGAAACAAACAAAATTTGGGTTGATTTCAAATTACAAGCACAAAGTGTGCTCAAAATTACCACTACTATCAAACCAATTACCTGTACTTAATGTTTGGGAATTGAAAAGTGAGAAATGTCAAGTCTTCATAAACATTGCTTCTTCATATTTGCATAATTTCTTTGTGAATATGTACTGAGCTCCTCAGGGGTAAACATACAATTCCTCGCCATAACTCGCATTGTTTGTTTTTGTCGCTGGGGACTGAACCACGTGGGCCTCACGCGCCCTGTTTGAGTTCGTTCCGACGAGCGCGTGCATTGCGCGGTCCCGGTCGACGTTAGGCGTCACGCTGTGTTTAAGAGTTGAGGGGACTTTTGCCGGTGGGACATCATGGTGAGTCCTGAGAGGTTTAATATCTGCTTAATGCTCAGAGAAGTTATCGTCGCTTCGTGCGTCGTCTGCTTTTTTAACGAGGTATTTATGAAATGATAAACTCACGAGCGCGTTGCCGTTAACCGCCAGGAGCACGCGACAGGCTCCAGTTAGCTTACACACTTCAGTAACGTCAGGCTGATTCGCCGAAGCTAAGCGGCGATTAAACTAACATAACTCTGGAAACTAAAGCGATATAACATCAGCTGGAGATTGGTAAAAGTGAAAAGTTTACAACGACACCGTGTCAGTGTTGTTTGTGGAGTATTTTTAACAGTATATATTAACAAGCCACCGTTAAATGTGTCTTAAACGGGTGAACGACGTTTAAAATATCAGTGAAAAGTTTTCTCGGGTTTTTCTACAATCGTAAAATTTAAACTAAAAAGGTTTGTAAAATATTGATAAGCGAATATCGTGGCATCTTGTCAACAATATTGAAAACGTGGCTTCTACCAACAGTATTTATAGAATACTATTATCACGACATTCGTGAATACTAACAGAATACTACTCAGAGTATGCAAAAATACTAAAATAATACTAGAATGCTACTAACAGTATTCTAGAATACTAACATAATATTAGAATACTACTAACACAAAATTCTAGAATACTAACATAGACTACTACTAACACTGTATTCAAGAATACTAACATATACTAGAATGCTTCTAACACACTATTCTAGAATACTAACACAGTATTCTAATATTTTAAATTCATTAGATTTGATTTACACTAACATGGTTTGAAACCTTTAATAAAGTGTTGAAATGTATCTACAGTATTATATATGCTAGTTTCTCTTTATACGTAAAGAAAAACATTTGTTTTCCATTGCAATTATTCAAGAGGCACCTGCAATTTGACCTTTTCACTTGAGGTTGTTTCCTCGAATGTTTCTCAGTTTGTTTACGGCCGTGAATGTTATTGGTTTTGTGATAGAAATCAAAAACAGATAACGTGATGGAATGATCTCAGAGTCAGAGCTCTGCTTGTCTGCTCACACATTGGAACGTGTCAGTAAAAACACCCCAGTTCACACACAACTTTAGTGTTCTGTGTAATTAATGTATTAGAGGTAGAACTTTGATTCTGTATTTATTTTTGTCACTGCATTTATTATAAAACCTCCCATTTTAATGTGTAATTTTACACATGCACACACGATTATCTGCTCAGAAGGGAGAGGAAAGAAAAAAAAAAAGAGTACATTATTGAATCATAGGGTGAGTATTTCAATCCAAACTCCCACACAACCAGATGACTCCCGCCTCTGGTCAGCGATCGGCTGCATGTGGATTATTAACTTTATTGGCACTGTAGGAGTAGTAGCTTTTTATGGGAATAAAATGTTCCGCTTCGTTTGTGTTAATGTGACGATATAACTTTGCTCATTTCCGTAATGAAATAGCCGGTGTCAGCCAGGTCGTGTGTTAGATTGAAAATTAAGCAACTTGCTTCAGAAAGTAGCTTAAATCATCCCAAATCATCTCAGATTACAAGATGCATGTTATTTTTATTTATTTTTTTAAAGTTTCACACATCTGGAATTCTGGAGAAATTATTCATAAATAAATGACCATGAACATGTTCAGACAACTTCCGTTGCTTTTCCACCGTGTGAATTATTGTCAAATATTTAGCTTCTCTCAGCGTGATGCAGGTCTTTATTTATTAACCCCCCCCCCACCCCAATTCTGTCTACACTGTACAACGATGCAAGTCAGCGGAGATACCAGTAACACCTCAGCCACACGACAACAAACTGCTCGAACACATCTCACAAGAGCTCTGGGTAATATTTTTTGGCAGCAGACATTCATGCCCATGTGTAAGATACCAAAGAAAATTAGTGATTGCATATGATTCCAAATTGCCCCCCCCCCCCCCCCAACCAGCATTTGGCAGAATCCTGCACACACAGTCGGCTCTGAGGTTTATTCAGATTGATGAATTTTGATATTCGGAGTTTTGTCATATTTTGTAGAGAAGTCGGCTTTTAAATGAGTAAACAGTCGAGCCCATCAATGGAAAACAGTCTCATTTAGACAAATGAAACCTGAGGGAGTTGATCTGCGGCTGGCGCTGTTATTTTACACACGCTGGTTCGTGTGAATATGAAATAAAAGCAAATACAGTGGCAGAGTTGGCCGTGGCGTTTTGTAGATCCAATTACTCTCATGTCCAGCTGAGACGTTTGTCACACTAAAGCGAGCGTAAAGTAAAAAAAAAAAAACGCCTGAAATTAGGGGAAAGTTAAATTGGAAATCGCTCCGTCCTCGGTCTCTGTGATTCGGGTGTAATCGCTGTGACGAGAGTTCCAGCGGGGGGGCAGTTCCTCGCAAAGCGACGCCTCGCTGACCCTTTTATCACTTCATAACTGTCGAGACTCGCTTGAGCTGCCGCGCCTCCGAACATCCAGATCAAAGAGTTTTAAGTTGAGCAGTTTAGGTGCAACGTCGGCGCTGATGAGGCAGCCGGAGAAGTGGATCTTTGGGCCTCGCCCCTGCGGTTGGTCGGAGCGCCCGACTGGGGGGGGGGAGGGGGCGTGGCTATAAAAAACAACAACGGCGTAAATGACCTGACCGCTTCTTGTCAGCAGATGTTGGAGCCGCTGCCTTCAAAGCAGTTCTGTTGTGTTGTCTTTAGTATTTCTATATTTATTTTCTGGGCGGAAGAACCTCCGGAGAGAAGATGAAGCCCACCGCCGCGCTTCCCCTCCTGGTTCTGCTCGCCGTCGCCGGGCCGAGCGGGGCCCAGTTCGGGACCCCTCTCCTGGATTGGTCCGGGATCCTCCCGGGTCTCAGCCGGCCGGCGAACCACAGCCGCATCTTCTACGCGGTGATGTTTGACGCAGGGAGCACGGGGACACGCATCCACGTCTACACCTTCATCCAGAGTGGCTCAGGTAAGGCTCTCTGGTAATGCTCGCTGGTAATGCTCGCTGGTAATGGGACTCGCTGCTGTTTTCCTCCTTTCGTGCCTGTATCCACGGAGAGCAGCAGTGCAGACAGTGCTCCTTAATGTATGTAAACAAATTGTAAGACACCTGGAGAGACTTACAGCCGACTAATGGTCTTGTTTGGCAACACCTGCTGGTAGGTGTTGATTAAAGTGAAATATAGGAAGCGAAACGCTCTTCCTTTCTCACAACTCTTTGAATTCAACCTAACTTAACTCACTCTTTCTGTAATAATCCTATTTTGTCAGACTTAAGTCAACAACCTCTGAAGTAGAGGATGTATTTTGGTTATGGTACGCTAAGCAGATCGGGCCTCTCAATGCTCTAAATAGCCGCTTCATATTTGACGTGCGTGGGATGTTTTGGTATCCCGCAGACGGGCTGCCTCTTCTGGACAATGAGATGTTCCACTCCATAAAGCCCGGCCTCTCCGCATATGCCGACCACCCCGAAACGGTGAGTTCGTCGTCCGGCCCGATCAATTCTATCGAGCTGTGAAGAAAAGGTCTCTCTGTCGCCCTGCTGAGGAAAAGGAAGTGGCAGGAGTGAGAAAAGCAAACTCTGCAGCGACGCTTCCTTGTAAGCATTGCAGGGTTTTGTTTTGTTTTCCTTTTAAAGGCCGGGCAGACGGTGAGGATGCTGCTGAAGGTGGCCAAGAAGACGGTGCCCCGTCTGGAGTGGAAACGAACTCCCCTGTTCCTCAGGGCCACGGCCGGACTCCGGCTGCTGCCGGCGGAGAAAGCCCGGGCTCTGCTGGAGCAGGTACAGCGGCTGCACCGATCTATTGTTTACAACAGCGCGGTGACACCGCGAAGCAAGTTTGCGGTCCTTCGTCACGGGGGACTTGTTAGGTGCAAACCCCGTCTTGACACGTTCGCGAGGAAGAACGACCTCTTATCCTCTTATTTCCTCGTCGTACGGAGGCGAGAGCAAAAGTATGGTTATCAGAGCTCAGCGTTGGAAGGCTCTCGTGAAGGGGATAAGATAGTAATGGATAGCCCCCGGGGCACCTTGGAAGATAAATGATACTTTATTAATCCCCCCCAAGGGAATTAATTAATCCCTTCAAGCGGAGGGCACCTCTGGATGAGCTGCCATTACAGTAGATAACGTTATAGGGGCCACTTCACCGTCGTTCTCCACTTCCTCCTCTTCTCTCCCCACAGGTCCGACACGTGTTTGACGAATCTCCCTTCTCAGTCCCAGACGACGGCGTCAGCATACTGAACGGCACAAACGAAGGTAACGTCTGCCCACTCTCTGTCCCGGGAAGCGACGCGTCCGTCAGTCGCCACAGACGAACTGAATGGCTGTTTTGACGACACTTAAAATGAAAAAAAAAAAAAAATGACATCTCGTCACCACAAAGTCACTTTAACCCTCTAAGTCTGTAATTATGTGTTTCCCGTTGTGCCGCGATGTTATTGATTTGTCAGCGTTTCAGCCGTGTTGAATTAAAAGCTCCAACCTCACACGTGACCTTGTGTTCTAAATATAGGGATCCTGGCTTGGATAGCTGTGAACTTTCTGACAGGTACGTGCCGTGAACTCGTTTCCATGCTTCTAGCGTCGCACATCTTACCCGGGGTTTACAGACAAGTTGCCGAGTTTTTCCGGCTCCAGCTTGGCGTCGCACCGCGCACCCATGAACAGCTCTGAATTGGTTGCTCAGAGGGGGAATTGTCTGATCGTTATCGCGCCCAGTGTCGCGATTTTCTACGTCTTGGCTCGTGTATTACGGGCGCCGAACGGGCCCTTTGAAGATAAGATCCGAGGTGTAACCGATTCGCCGGTGTGTGTTGATGGCTGGCGGATTAAAGTTGGGAATATTTTCAGGTCACCTTAAAGCGCAAACGAAGAAGACGGTGGGAATATTGGACCTGGGAGGAGGATCCACTCAGATCACTTTCCTGCCCAAACTGAAGGTTGGGGGTTTTTCCTCTTTCAGTGTTTTAACCTTAACTACAAAAAAAAAGAAGAAAAAAGTTCCACCTGTTACTTATGAGGCCTCTTCTTTCCTTATAGAAAACCATTGAAAGTGTTCCCGTTGCTGAATACGTTGCTAGATTTGACTTCGTCAATTCAACATATGAGTTGTACACATACAGGTAATAAAGTGAGAAATTATTTATTACATTTTTATTTATTTATTCCCTAATCAAATGTCCTATTCAAGTATTTTTCCTCTGGTTATACACATGCCGCTGACTCAGGGTTTAGTTCTAATATCTGTTTAGTCATTCGCATGTGGAAACGCAAGAAGACACTGCAGACACTGCTTTCCGTGATTGGAACAAATGAAAACAGGTCAGTATGTCCCTACTGGCTTCACAACTGTCTTACCAATCCCCCCCCCCCCCACTCAGTTACCTTGGACGTGGACTGATGGCGGCGCGGCTCGCCACGCTGGGCGCTCTGGGTGCAGAAGGTACCCAGAAAAGCTTTCTTTTCCTGTCACCGGCACACACTCAGTCCAAATGGCCTCTGTGGGCTTTTTCCTTTCATGCTGTCCTTTCTAAATACAGAGAAATGGGATTACAGAGACGTACGTCAACCCTTTCCTTATTTATTTATTTATTTAACAATGGCCCTGCTCCGACTCGCCAAAGAACTTTACAGGCGACTGTGTGAGTGACTGGTTGAGTTCTCAAGACGGCGACAGCCGAGTGGGAAGCCGTTGACCCACTGGGACGATCAAACACGTCATGTGCCGTCACAGGGCTGGAGTGGCGGGTTTTCAAAAGTTCCTGCTTGCCGAAGAAGTTCCGGGACGAGTGGAGCTTTGGAGGGCTGACCTACCGGGTGAGCGGCGACCCCGAGGGTAAGCCGCCTTTTAATATCAAACCTGCCGCAAATACGAGTCGACTAATTCCAAAGCTACAGTTTTTGGGCGGAACTTTGAAAACATCCCCCAACTTTTAGCCGACAACAAACAGAGCTTTAAATGCTGTGATCATATCGGCGATTGTAGACAAATACATACCGTAATATTTTGTGATGTGCAATAAACATGTCAAAAACTAAGCATAAATTACAGTGCTGCCTGTTTTTGTTTTTGTTTTTTTTTCCTCCCCAGGTTATGTGGGATATAAGCTTTGTTATCAGGAAGTACTTAAGGTGGTGAAAGGGATTATTCATCAGCCGTACGAGTTGGAGGACAACAACGTTTTCTATGCGTTCTCCTATTACTTTGACAGAGCTGTGGATGCAGGCCTTATCGGTTAGTACACACACACACACACACACACACACACACTCACTCGCTCTCTCCGTACACCTTATATAATTATACAGAGCCAGCAGGGTGTTATTATCCATTCCATTACATGCCAGACAGAGGCAGGGGAATGTGAGTCATCTGCACCTGTCTCATAGGATTTGGTGAGATATAGGTGTGTCGTATTACAGAAATTGCTATCCTCTGCCAGTCTAAGCTGAAAGGCTATATTCTCTGTTATTAGTATTATGGAGATGTGCGTGTAAAATCCACTCCTGTAATGAACGGTATATCATCTCAAAGTGTGTGTGTGATGACCCCCCGGTCACCCCTCCCCCGCAGATGGAGTCCAAGGAGGGACGCTGGAGGTCAGAGACTTCAAGAAGCGAGCCAAAGAGGGTGAGCTGGGCGAAGGAGGCATGCATCATTACCATGACAGATCTGCAGCGCCTTGTACTTGAGACACAGTGAACATCTCAATAGACCCCCCCCCTTCTCCCGGCTCTATCTGAAATCCTGCCTCCATCCCCTCGGCAGAATACAGATGTCTGATTTATACAACCTTAACAGATACGACTTCCTCTCCCTCAGTGTGCAACAAGATGAGCAAGAAGCCTCCCGTCAGTCCGTTCCTGTGTCTGGACATGACCTACATCACGTGTCTCCTGAAGGACGGCTTCGGCTTCAAGGAGAGCACCGTGTTACAGGTGAGGCTACGCAATAAAAACCCCCCCAAGTGTTAAGAATGAAGCGCGTCGGCTTTTTTGGGGGGGGGATTTCAAGCAATGTTGTTCAGAAGGTATGAATCAAAAGGCCGTTAAAAAAAAGACACAGCCATTGTTAATTTTTAGCCGTCTTTCACTTGATTCTTGTCGTCAAAATTGTACGTTTACCGAGTGCAGTCGTCTGTGATTTAGATAAAAACAATCCCAGAGCGCTGGGTTTTTTTTTTTCTCCTTCCACTGATGTCATGTCTGCCAGATGGCAGGCATTAACTAGTTTGCAGGCATAATAATGGAGTTTGCCCATAAAATTACAGTTTCGTATTTTACTTGACTACCGCTTTGAATGAAAAAAAAATGTTTTGGGGCCCAGGTGTAATTTTCGAGCAAATTATCCCTTTTATTCACAATGACTTTTACACGGAGAATGAAATTGCATCTGCAGTAAATTCAACAAATTCACCGTGTGCGTAGATTAGTGGTATTGTTTTATTGTACAACAGGTTGGCTGGCGTTTCTCTGGAAAGTGACGTCAAAGGAAAATTATAAGATTAGATAAGATAAGTTTTCCATTTACCTGACGTGTTGAAACATTAATTTGTACAACTCAAATCTTAACGAAATCCATTTTTTGTTTAATAAGTAGAAGAGAGCCTCTTTTGCAGTGGAGTTGTGGAAAAACGGCACAATAAGGCTGAACTGCTTTTAATAACGAGCCAAAGCAAAAACGAAACCCTGTAAAATCAAAAATCGTGGGTTATTAATATAAACCAAAGTGCTCATCAGCATTAGAAAACACATCCAAGGCTGATCCTTTTTACTTTCCGTTGGCTTTTGATTAAAAAAAAAAAAGTTGACACAGATAAGACTTAAAAGTTGTGAAGCTGGATCCTGGTCCAGGAGCTGCTTTTCTCCAACACTTTCTGTTCCAACAGACTTTGCTTTCTTTTTTTAAATGAGCCAAATATGTATTTTTTAAATATAATACGTCTTCTGATCTCTTGATTTATAGGCTGTTGCATCATGATGGCAAAGCAACATGTTTTCTATATATGGCTGTAGGATTATTTTACTTTACTTATTAAAAGCAGGTTGTGCTGCAGCAGAAAGGCGTAGATCAGGACTCCGGCCCTCTTCCAACTCGTAAATTCTCACCGACTTGAATCCACGAATCAAAAGAAGCGATAAAATTCAGTTACTTTTTTTTTTATTTAAGTAAATACAAAAGTCATTTGAGAGATATGGTGTGTGTTTTGTTGGTTTTTTTCAAGCTGACAAAGAAAGTGAACAATGTGGAGGCCAGCTGGGCTCTCGGTGCCACGTTGGATCACTTCCACCACCTGAAGATCCGCTGAGGACGAGCGAGGAGCAAGACGGCGAGCGGGAGGCGCCGTCTTTACTAACAAGTAACGCTCACGACTCCCCCCGGGGGGGGGGCGCCATGTTCACACTGCAACATTTCAGATCTCTCCACAGGGCTGCTTTAAAATGTCCCTCAGGCGACCGTCGTGCACGGAATAAGACATGAAACAAGCCGTGTTGTGAGCTAAACCCACGTCAAAATGCTCGGGTGTGAAAAGCCACAGTTTTAATGTACAGCAGCATTCAAAGCATCGCATCTTGATTCAGGACCATATATGAAAGTGGCCCGGCCGTGAGTCACTTGGCGTTGCAGTGTGAACGCCGCCCGGGAACCCTACACGTCTGCCGTTTGTTAACTAACCTCATGAGTACTTCTTAATTTATTTTCGAAAAGCAATTATTCTCAAGTGTTGTTATATTGAGCTGGAAAAGAGCAACGCGCCCGTCTACCGAGAGAACAAGCGAAGCACTGGAGGCTGAATGATAGATGTTGCTGCTCACGCAGCTCTTTGCATTGCTGGATATATAATTAGTTTTAAATAGATTTGTTTTGTTTTTTTTCCTTCCCCCATTTAACAGCGGCTGATAAACAGTGTGACCAGTCTCATGAGGCTGGTTGTGCGAAACCAGTGTTTACATGCAACGAGGTGACGTGCTCTCTACAGCAGTTTGTCATGACAACGGTTTGTAAATCATATGAGGGACGATAATATGGTTCATTTAAAATCGGGCAGGTCAGCCACTCAGGTGTCCGACGCAGATTTTTATTAAGCGACAACTGATGCACGTAAACCCAGTAGTTTTATAAACTCTCGGAACCCGTCTCAGTATTTCTTTGGGAGTACTACTTTTCAAAAACACCAGGAGAGAGAGAGAAAAAAAAAATGTTTGTACAAACTTTTTGCTTTTTTCACACTTGTTTAAAATAAAACCATCATCGGTTGCTAATTACAAATATCTACAAGGGTCAAGTCGTCTTTTTTTTTTTACAAACACGCATCTACGTTTTGTCCGCTGGCTGTGGGTGGGTGTGTGCGTTGGCGGACTACAGCAGAGTGACCACGTCTTCTCCATAAGCGTGGCCCTCCGTTGTCATGGTCACCAGTTCGTGAGGCTGCGAGAGAACAACCACGGAATCTTCGGAGCCTGTAAGGAAGGATGCAAACATAACGAAGCGGTCAGGAGATGTGGGGGAACAAATGGTCACGAGCATCAACAACAAACACTAATAGCTCCCGTTTTGTCCTCCCTCTTGAGCAGAACTCCGAGATACTTGAACCAACTTGGGGGGGGAACGATGTTCTCCGACTAAATGTCCTCCGCTCGGCGCTGTAACATGAGCTGCAGAGTCACAGATCAACGGAGCCCGGCAGGGACGTAATCCCCGAGACCACCGAGGTGGAAACGTTCCGGCCCTGCAGATCCTCGCCATTAAAATGAGGAGTCGGAGGCCTTGGTGAATTGGAACACGCACCAGGACAGTGCCGGACTCTATGATGGATAATAACTCATATCTATCCTCCTCAAAAGGGCGGATAGAGTCAACAGATGAAGTCGAGTTCATTCCAACTGCTCGTCTCCAGACGATCCTGTTTGTGCCTCAATATCTTTTGTCCAAGGCTGAACTATTTATGTATTCACAGGTTCACAGCAGCATCATTTTTATTTATTTATTTATTTATTTTTTTTTAAAGGTAGCTGTCAGACCACAGAGGAAAAAAAAAAGGCCTGATCAAAATACTGATGCTGCGTCAGATAGTCTTGTGTGTTTGCCAAGTTATTTGTGACCTTTAGAGTTGCAAACCTTCAGAAAAGCTGTCGGAGGGCTGAGTTATATTTGCTTGTAACTTGTACAGTCACCATTTGAAGATTTTTTTAAAAAATGGAGTTTTCCACTACTGGAAATAAATGTCAAGTGAGGCGTTGAAAGATCATAAAGAGGCAAAACAAAATATCCAGAGTGACAGAGTAATGGTGGTTAAAAAAAAAAAGAAAAGAAAACCCAACAACTACTAACGCCAGCAGTGGAGTCAGCTTCTGTGAGATTAGCGGCGCATTAAGAGCTCCGCGAGATGAGTGTTTACTGCAGCGCTGCAGTGTTGGGATTCTCTGTCGCACCGCTGGATCACGTACCTGGAGATCTCAACATGGCGTGGTGGAGATTCATGGGTTCCACGGCCGCCGTCATCGTGACCATGCCGTCGCCGCTCTCGCCGTCGGCCTCCAGCAGGCTGCTTTGCGTCAGAGCCTCACCTGTCGGGGCGCAGACGAGACGTCAAGCTTCTGCTTTCCCGTCGCAGAGATCAACCAACTTCTGAGCGCGTTGGCTCAAAGTGGGCGGGGGAGGGCTGCTTATTACTTACTTTACCTTTTGACCGTCGCATGAGAGTTGATTTCTTTTACTTTTCTAGTTGATTGTAGCTGTTCCAACACTGCCAATTTAATAATTAATCCGCAAACCCCGTTATGTATAAATAACACAGACACCAGCAGTCTGTTGTGCAACTGCATCTTCCTTTGCTCTGGTTTTTTTTTTTTTTTTTTACAAAAGACCATCCTCTTTGGGGAGGCTGACCCGAATAAATCTGCAGTTTATAATTAGAGCTTTTGGCAGCGTTTCCTCTGCGGTGATTCAGCTGCGGTGCTTCCCTTACAGACATGTGACAAGGAGACGAATGTGCCGCCTGCCCGTCAACATGAAGTCGAGCCTATTTGGTACAATTAGCAAACCGAAGGAAGCGTTTTAATCTTGGAACGGTTGGGGGAAAGGGATCCCAGAGATGGGAGGCAGTGAACCTGAGTAAACATCCTTCAGCTGCTTTACAGTAAGCCTCCACTCCTGCATCTATTTATCTCGGGTTGTAGGTGAAGGTGGAGGCGAGACGACGTGAATCTGCGCGAGTGCGTTGCTTCAACTCTGTGACTCCTCAGAAGAGAAGCGACGCCGTCGCGTGAAGCCTGACGGGGAGAGTTTCTGCAGCAGAGTGGCGGCGCCTGCTTTTTTTTTTTTCCAAAGCTACGTGAAGTCTGAAACAATTCAAGGCCCCGAAGACCAGAACAAAAAAAAGAAGAAGATAAAAACCCGATAAATTTTTTAAGCACAGAAAGTCATTAATAATTCAAGCGATGTTCCTAAATGTAACTTAAACCATCACCATCGCTATGCACATTTTAAAATGTATGGGCTGCTGGAAGCCTCATCATCTAAGGATTAGCATATCCCCGTACCAGAGTGTGTGTGTGAGAGAGAGAGAGAAAGAAAAAGAGAGAGACCTGTTTCTCTGCCTTCACTACTGAGCCCCTCCTCTCCATGCCTCTTCCTCATGTGGACGTTCCTGCTGCCGGACTGTGAGAAAGTCTTGCCACAGATCCCACACAGATGAGGCTTCTCACCTGGGGGAACACAAACACCAATGAGCCCCTGCAGCGGCGACGGCGACACAGAACATCTACGCTAATTGCCGCAGAAAGCGCTGTGATGTGCGGCTGCTGGCGCTTTCCCCACTCACCAGAATGCACAAGCATGTGTTTTCGTAGACTGGAATACTCTGCAAAGGATCGCCCACAACCATCTGCTTCACACAGAAAAGGCTTCTCTCCTGGAGGAAGAGGCAAAAAAAATTATTAAATAAATGACAGAAATATCCTAAATAGGTCTGCCGTAGCTTTATAAAGTGTTACTTCTCCAGCTATAGTGGTAAATATAGGGACTGAATAGCGCCGGCGGAGTCTCGGGCAGAAGGGAGCAGACTGTGGAACAGGCCATCAGAAATCTTAATGTCACTCTAAATAAAATATGACAAGAGTAGTGTTACTGATTGCAGCAGTGAAATGGAGGCGCCGGTGCTGCTGACTCGTCAAATCTCCAGCCTCGTCGGCTGCGCCGGCGGAAGCACTGGATGAGCGAGAGCCGAGTCGGGCTGTGGCTCCCGGCGCGTCCGGGCTCCCCTGACCTGTGTGTGTGCGTCGGTGGTTCTTCAGGTTCCCCGCCGTGGTGAACTTCTTGCCGCAGTTCTTCTCCTTGCATATGTAGGGCTTCTCGCCGTTGTGCGTCCTCATGTGAACCTGCAGCCGCTGCAGCACGTAGAAACTCTTCCCGCAGCCCTCGGCGCCGCACCGGAACATCCGGTCGTTCCTGCAGGGGGGGGAGACGACCACACAGAGAAGAGGCTTGGGCTGTGCTGCGTTTTTTTTTTTTTTTCAACACCGGGAACGGCTGGAACCCAACATGTCAACCTCCCGCTGTTGTTTGTAACACTTGTACCACTGCCGCTTAACGCAGGGTCAGACGGTGGGAACGGGATTTGATGTGACACAGCCGGACTCTAGTTATGAAACCGCTGCGATTTCTAGACTACAAGTCATCCAGTGTCAAATTGGAATTCTTTTTACAAACTTCGCCACTCCACTTTTGATTCACGCTGTACGGAAATTAACTAATTCATTCGTTTCTGGGACCCGTGGTTCGAGACGTTTAAGGGATTGTTCCGCACTTTTTCGGCTTAAGTGACAGCGAGTTAAGAGAAAACTAGGACAAAAATGATGTTTCTTTAAATACACCAAGTAGTAAGTGGATCCAAGATGGGGGGGAACCTGCTGATTTCACATGAAATGATCCTTGGAGCGACACGTTGGTGCTGGCCGCGTAGTGGCAGGTGGAAATTGGCAGCCACAGAAGCACTCGGGAGGAAAACAGTGTGTGGGCTGATGGAAAGTGGTTGTGTGGTTTTTTTTTTTAGTGGAGTTTTTTCTTTGGATGCATGTTTATTTAAAAAAATAAATAAACAAAAAAAAATCACTGGTGATTTCTCAGATGAATAACTCAACAAATGAGAATGTGTTCAAATATCTGGAAAACAAGACACCATTAATTCGTGTTTACCCCGATTTGTCTGGCGCGATCGGCAAGATTTTTAATTATGCTTTCTTCTACAAAACGACTCCAATCAAGTTCAATTCAATTTGGATTTATTTTCCCAGCTTTTGCAGTTGTACAAGCCTTGTAAGCGCGTATTTAGTGTCGCGTTACGATCGTTGGAAGTCAGCATTAAGGCTTTCTTAATTTGAAGACTCAAGACGTTTTGTGAAAAACGAGCGAGTCGCACGCGCGCTGCATTGGGTTCCGTGGCGTTACCTGTGCGTTTTGAGGTGATACTTGAGGTGAGCCGGCCAGGTGAACGTCCTGCAGCATCCCTCGAACGAGCAGCGCAGGATCTGCTTGGAGAGGGGGCGGCTGGGCCGAGACGGCAGCTCGCGCTTGTCCCCGTCTGCAACCAAGCTGTGTGTGTGGTCACCTAGGTAACCAGAAAGGAAAGAGGGGGAGGGTGTTGTTACTGACATGGCAAATCATGAAGTTAATCGCAAAATCAGATTCTTTTTTTTGTCCTGGCCACGGGCATGAAAGTTTTTTTTTTTTTTATTATTAATGAAATTTACCAGACAAAAAAAAAAAATGATGGCACTGACGGCATCATTATACATTTGACCACTAGGGGCGCAATTTAGTCTGTCTTACGTGGTGAATCACCTGAAAGTGATCAGTTATCCTGATCATAATATGAATCGACCGTCTATATTTTTGTGTTCCCGCTCCATGTGGACAAATGTTTTATGCCTCTGAAGATATAAATAGTGTAATAAAAATGCGCTGTGGCCTGGAGGCTGTACAGCAGGTGGTGAAATAGTTGAAATTGCTGCTCTTTTATTCATAATTCAGGTTTGCCGTGTGTTTTAAGAGGATTTTTCATTAAATGCGAACTTCTTAATGATACATTAATAACTTTGTTGCATTAAGACAGAGCTTTAGAATTCATGTTATTTATAGATTATGCTATTATCGACCATTCCGGCCCATTTAAAGTCAAATTGTGCCCTTATATGAGGCCAATGAAGTTAAATGAGTACGACACCCCCGGCAAACTGGTGTTAAATAATTTTGTCTGTTGACTCAACCTTCAGGAGGTTTTTGAAATGTCGGAACATTATATATATAGTTGAAATCTTAACTATTTTATGAATTATTTCCACATCTACATACTCCAGTGGGATCTGAGATGTAAAGCAGCCCTCCATCAAAGATGTTCAGCATCTGAAGTGGCGTGCTGAGCCAGTTCAACCAACCTAAATTCTTTATTTTAATAAAGTTGGCGACGTGATGTCAAAAGAGGGAGACCGGTCCGACAACCGGAAAAGTGCTGAAGCCTGATTTCCAACACAATAAGCATATGTAAGATACTGATAGCGTTCATAAAACGAAGTATAAAAGAGCAGTGGCGGATTTCAGAAACAACCAGCTGGGTGTTTGTGCAGAGAAGCCGCGTAAACTGGGCCCCGGTTGGTGGCGGGGAAGTAACATGAAGCAAACTTCTACTCTCAGATCACAGGTTTTTTTTTTTTTAACGAAAGACCTCCAGCTCCAATTTGCTTCAGACGGGGTTCAAAGATCAGAGATGTTGCTGCGGTTCAGAGCGCCTCGGCTGAATTCTTTATCTAAGAGGCAGCCTGTGGAGGGAACTTGAAATGGTTTGTGACGTGGCCCCGGCTCCCGGCGCGGGTTAACAGATCGCTACAGCCGAGTCGGTATTAGATCAGAGTCGGGAGAGGAGGGGGTGGGGGGTGGGGGGGTGGAGGGGGCCCTTTACAGTGAGATAAGATGCTCGGACAAGATAGCGCCACATAAACAACACATTAAGACATCGTTCTGGCGGGCGAGGACGACGGCGTAAACAGGTCCTGAAGAAATCAAAGTAAACACCTGGGCGAGGAGCCGCCGGAGGGCTGCCCAAAGATTTCTTGCAAAGGGGGGAGGCGATTTATCATCCTCCTTGCAGCAGATGGCGCAGAAGGTTAAAGCGGGAGTGCGACATTTAATCTGTTTTAAATAAACCTCCGGGTGACGTTGCGTTGCGTTTCGTGACCCGATAAGACGTTTTTGTGTTTTACCATCATCCATCAGGGGTTGTTTTTTTTTGTAGTTTTGGTTATTCAAAGTGGCAACGATCACAAGATACGGAGACACGATGTCCTCTAAACAGTCTTGTTCACTTCAGAAACGACAACAAGCACCTCTTTGATGCGTTTGTTGGAAACACTCGATATATCTTTCAGATATTTCGTATTGTACTGTCAGTGAGACAAAACGCATAGAAAATACACAATGAGCCATTCGTTTTGCAAATACAAAACAGGAATTTCCTCTTCTAAATGAACAAAGACCTTCACGACACAAACATCCTCGGCGACGGCCTGGATCAATACGTTCTCTAAGAAAGAATACTGCCAGCAGGTTGTATTTCTGGGTACTTGTAACGTGGGTATTTGTAATCTGTTGCTTCCCACTTGACAGTTATGAGATGGATCGTTATTTTTAACGGAGTCGAGCTGGCTGCCTCTCCCATTTCCTGTCATCGCGCGGTTCATTCTCACCGACACAGCAGAGTTGCTTCAGTCGGCTCCTGGCAAACGAGGAGATTCCGGATATTTCGAGCCGCGGCGGCGATCGTTTTTGATTCAAGACGTTTCGGTGACGCTTGAAGAGGCGACCGTGTTTCGCTCCCCGCCTGGCCACTGACTCCCGACTCCCATCCCCTGGGCCTGCATCACCCAGATTACTAAAAAGCACACTCAATCATCACAGACGCGGCACAGTGCCGTGTGCCGGATGATGATCAATGCTTGGTGATGATGTGACATTTACAGCTTGGCTGATATTTGCTGTCAGACTCCATCCGCCTCTACAAAGCCACAAATGCAGTTTGATTGAGGGAGGAGGGGAGACTTTTGATGAGAAATGTTCAACACGGGTTTTTCTTTTTTTTTTAGTCAGCTCTGATTACGACACATTCTCATCTCCCCGCCGACCTCGTTTCTTCCCGTGTCGTCTTTGACGCCCGCCGTAAGTAGACCAGCTGATCGCATCAGAAATACGAGCCGCTTCCTGCACGCGCCTTTAACTTCTGCTCGTTCTTCTCCAAAGTTTAGATTTTACGCTGCAGCTTTGCACCGTAACACGGGTTATTAGTGGGATTTATCACGCAGCAAGTGCACATTTTGTCCTTAAAGTTAAAGTGTTGAAAGCAGAACTTGGACGAGGTGTGAGGGAGTTTGACGAGGACAGAGCTGTAATGTCTAGACGACTGGATCAAAGCGTCTCCGTTCTGTTCGGCGGGCCAAGACGGGAGAAAGGTTGAACCGGTGACTTGGAAGCTAAGAGATCTCGCCGTACGACCTCAGAGGCCGATCGGCGTTTTCACCGCGAACCCGGGTGGCGTCGCTTTTACCGTTGCCGACGCCGGCGGCTCTGGCGTCCTGGCTGGCCTTGGCGTCCCTCGCCAGCTGGGCCCTGGTGGCGGCGATCAGACTGTCGTGTGCCAGCTCCTGAACCCGCAGGTACCAGGGGGCGCTGCCGTCGATCCCGTAGTCCCCCGAGGACACGCCCTCGTCGTCGTCGTCCCCGGCGCCGTCCGCCGCGAATATCAGCGACTCGGAGGACGCTGTGATGCCTGAGAGGTCATAAAAAAAAGAAAAGAAAGAAAACAGAGTGTCAGAAACAAGAAAATTGAGACTCTTCTACAAGACGCAACGGCCCGAGTCCCTCTGGGTTACATTTCTGATCTCGTTACCGTCGCCCCGCCAACGCTCTGCAATTTGGGATGTTTGGACTTAATTGGGGAAGTGTTTCCTGCCAACAGACGCACACGGAAACGATCTTCTGCTCGGCCTCTGAATACACATTAACAATGCAGAAGAGACTCTTCCGCCGAGGTGTCTCTTCTACCCGGCACATCACTCGCTGAGTCACAGGCAGGAAGCGGCGCGCTGCACAAAAGGTATACGTCAGGAGACCCAAATTAATTTTCTCTCTCTCCTGCCAAGGGCTGATGAACCGGGAGAATGTGCCTGCCAGAGACTGTTTCTTCCAGCCAAAATAAATCGTGTTTCTTCGCGAAAAATGTGTCACCCCGTTCCTTTTTAGTGCCGCGCGTTGAATCAGGAGACCAAGTACCAGATACGGGACCAGATTTAGACTCTTGTTGCGCAACCTCTCCTCCTCCATTTGGGTCGCGGCTGAAATTCACTTCTAATTCACCTCGTTTGATTTTTTTGTTTTCCTTCGTTCGTTTACCCCTTTGAGCTGCAGACGTGAACTATCGGCGATTTCACGCCACGCCAATTCTTCCAGCGGGACTTTCTTAGCGTGGAATGTCAAACGGGATTTGTGTGAACGGGCGGCGTTGTTTTTTTTTTTTACCTTTGGCGAGGTTCAGCAGCACGTACGACGTGGTGTCCGACTGCTGCAGGTCGTGCAGGATGGGTGGGGGGCTCGGCGAAGCCCGCGGGTGAGAATGCGCCTGCACCACCAAAGCGCTTTGCTCCGGCACGCCGCCGAACGCCGACAGCGAGGGGGCGTTCTCCGGCTCATGGCTCAGGCCCCCATCTGAGGATGGAAATGTTGAATTGTGCAAGAATCGAAAAAAAAAACACTGTACAGACACTGTGTCTCCGATGATTGAACTGTTTACAGGGCTGATGTTCAAACAAACAAACTATTGAGGATCGGAACACGGTTATGAAAACCCCACGACACGTGTCCTTCTAAATAAATGCACTGTTTGTGATGTTGGAGCGGATTTGACCTTTCGGTTTCATTTCCAATGAAAAGTGGTTCTTGTCTTGGTTTGAATAATCCAGAGCGAAACACGGGAGAGTACAAAGACTCCTTATGTGTAGGCAAGCCGTCGAAATGTTGTGAAATCCAGTGAAAAGCCACAATCAGGAGAATTCAAGAGCTCAGACAACAACAGCTTAACAATTTAGTCAAGAACACCAATTTATTTCAGAACTGATCTGTATGAGAGACAGAAGATTAGTTTAGAGTTCAAGCCCCCCCCACATCATATGTGATTCAATTCATACATGTGACGTCCAAACCACATCATGAAGTGCAACACATCTTATGTTTAGAATTTAGAAACTAAATACAATCACTGAGACGTTATCAATTAAATCAATGAGACACAACACTGATCAGTGGTTATGATATAAGTCTTCTTGAGTTGTTCAAAGATTGAAAACCTAATTTCTTCCTTATATTACAAAGTCTGAGTGAAACATGGGAGAGTCCAGTCTAAGACGCCACAGTTCCAATTAATTCGTTCCCTCCTATCATATAAATTCAACCCCGTTTACGTTGCGCTGTCCTGACAGAGGATGTATATTCTGCTGATATTAGAGCAGTAAACCATCCGGCCTGCAGCCAAAGGAGGGGGAGCAATATTTCTGATACAGTAACCAGAATGACTAATAAGACCGTGTGTAGTGTGAGAGAGCAGAGCTCTGACCTGTGAGCTCCAGGGGGCCGCACAGCTGGCTGTCAGCCGGCGCCAGGAGGGGCAGGCAGGAGTGTTTGGACTCGGAATCCTCCAGACCCTGCACCAAGGGGATGGACGCGTTCTGCACAAACTGCACCAGCAGCTGCGGCAAAAAGGGCAAAGAGGATCATCCGAGATGAGGACAGATGATACAGAGGATTGTAGCTGCTATTTGCACAGTTGCAAAAGCACGAGCCCGGGGAGGAGCAGTACCTCTGGTTTGGAGTCAAGCTCATCGGACAGCATGGGGTCACCCTGTGTGGAAACCTGTGGAGGAAAAAAACAAAAACAACCCTGAGCACTTCCGTCCTTCGCCACGTCTCTGCTTTTCAATGGGCTGGAAATGGAACCGGACTCACCTCGAATGTGACCTACTGGGAGAGAGAGTCCGTGTCGGTCCCGAGGCTGCAGGTCATCTCCGAGCCGCGTCCATCGCTCGAAAGCTCTGCGGGACAACAACCGGGGGGGGGGGGGGGGTCAGACTACCTAGGCTCGGAGACGAGGCCAAACGTCTCCGGGGGTAGAGAAACGCAGCGACGATTTAAAGTGATGCCGGAAGAGAAAACACTCCCAAACAGCTGACCGTCCCGTTAACTCGGCTAGCAGGTTAGCAGCAGGAAACTAGCTGCCGTGGGCTAGTTTACCAAAAGAAAGCCGACAAAAAGACACGCCGCGGACGGTTCAGCCTGCTTCTTTCTGATTTAGTAAAGTCACATTCACACACGGAGAAGTATTTTACCTTGGTACGGTGGTGAAATTGTGGTGGAGTAACTTAACTGGCTGTTTGTGTCTAAACAGAGAAGCAGGCTGAAGCTACGGAGCCTCGGATGGATCAATGTTAAAAACGCTTCCGCGTTTTCCCCCCACCCGATTCATCCCGATCACCGACGCCACCCAGCGGCCACAATGAGAACTGTTCATTCTCGACAAGTATTTTGTAAATAAAAGTGATGAAACTTGAACTACTAAATTTGTGTTTTTGTTCCTTTTTATTGTTTTTGCGTGATTAATACCAAGTGGGATGTTTCCTCTTGGTCGCATTGTTTTGCCATCAGCACAGGTTGGAATGATCAAGTCTATAAAGTTAAAATCTCAACTTTGAAATAATCAAATAAAATTCCACAGCTTTTTATTTACTGAGAGGTTGTTGGGGTTTTTTTTTTTTTGCCTGCCCCTGTTTGCTCTGGTACAACTAGGTCTTCCTTAAAATTTGCCACCACCAGCCGAGACTTGTTGACTTGAAATTTGCTAAATGAGAATTTTAACCCTTGGTTAAAAATTAATAAATTAAAAGAAATGTTATGTAATGTGTCACTTTTTCTGTCTTTCCCAGTCTTTGTCTGGAAATCATGAACATTTATGTGCTCGATTTCAAGTTCAGTCAATAGGTGAAGCAACAATTGTAGGGCTAATAATTTGAAAAATGCTAGTTTTCTATGTAATAAATCCAATAATAACTTGTCATTATTCCATGCATGATATACTATAATTTTCATTTGTTTCAGGACTTGTTTTGTCTGGATTTGCCTGCCCTGCCCCAATGAATGTTGAGGAGAAACAACCCGATACCAGTGCTGGCAGTGGAAATTGATACCACATGCAACCTTTATACAAAAAGAAAGAATTTTCTTAGCCAGCTGAAACAGAAACAAATAATAGATAGGCTAAGAGAGGAATTAAAACCAGTATTTTTCACCTGGAAGGATAAATATTAAATAGAGACAATGAAGAGATAAATAAATAAAAATCACATGCAAATCTCTGTACATGTGAATTTAACAAAGTCATTTTTAATACATGTGTAAAATATGAATAAATCAGTCACGGAATTTAATCACAAACTTAAAATCATGTTTACATCTAAACCGTGCTTGTTAATGGCCGGTTAAAGGCTGAACTGATTCAGCAGCTCTCGTGTGACTAATGGGGCGTGATTAATAATCCCACTTACAAATTGAGCATTACATTGATTAGTCTTTTGCCATTATTGTTTGTTTTTTTAAAAGAAAAGCTTTATAATCTGCTACATGAGCCGAAAGCAGGTGACCCCTGTGACCTTCAGCCCTCCAGGATGCAGCAGCTTCGCGAGGTCAACGAGTCCACATATATACGTGCGGAGAGAAGCGTTCACCAGCCCGCAAGGTCAACAAGAGAATATTATCTTTTCAGGCACAAATTATTTAAAAGTGGAAGTGGCGTGCGTCACGAATACGACTCGGGTTCTGGAGCAACAGGCTGGGCGGCGCTTCGTGTGAGGTTGCAGTCACCGCGTTTCGCCAACCCCCCCGAGACACTAGAGTGAGACGAGAAGTCACGGCGACCTCCGGGCTGCGTCTTCTAATCAGCTCGTACTCCGGCGAGAGTAAACATCCAGTGTCGAAAACTGATTTTTTTTTTTTTACCTTCCTCCTGCATTACAGCACAAACAAAAGAGTGGAAACTCAAATAATCCTGCAAATGGAAACCGGTTTAGAGGAAAAGTAGAAGTTTAAATCAGGTAACAAATCAAACAAGGACTGAATGGATTACACAAATCATAACGTGATGCTCATTTGTGTTATATTCAAGCTGAAATTTCTATTTAAGACTTCATCCACTTCGTTTTATGAGGCCAGAATCCCCCGAGAACCATGAAATGACTTGTGAATGTGCCAACAAGTGCAAAGTATTTTAAAACTTCTGTGATACGTAGACGAAGCGCTCGCACCATTTACCACATCAAACACGGAGCCGAGCGTCTTTTGTTGGAACAACATTTATTACACAAGCAATGAGTCTCTAAAAACGTACAAAAAAAAGAAAAAGAGAGCCCTAAAGCGCAACACATCAAAACCCTTTCTTCCTCTTTACTGGTCGTATTTCATGTTCGTGAAGAGTGTCATCACCTCAAGATGTGAGATTGTGTTTTGGGAAAAAAACATTTTTTTTAAAATCCCACAAGGAGTTCTGTCACGTTCTAAAAAGAAAAAAAAAAAAGTAGAAGATGAAAAGCAAACTTGGTTCAGTCAGTCTGCAAACCGTCATTAACTGAATCTTTCTGAATAGAACATTCCAAAGGAGTTTTTTAAATCATTTTCTTCCCGTCATTGTTGTGGATGTACTACTCAATAAAAAAGGAATTTCCCCAAAGGGATTCATGAAGCCCGATTAGCTTCTTTAAACTTAAAACAAAAAAATAAACAAACAAAAAGCAGACAGAAATACACAGAGGGAATCAAAGCTGCCAAGATTTGATGGGGGGGGGGGGGGGGGGGGTGAAGAACTGCACTGCATCTTTTCTACTCTCGAAATGGACATTTTAGTTCTTAAAAGTTGAAAACAGACGACGGTACTAACAACTCATTACATGCATGTGGCAAATACAACAGTGGCAAAAAAAAAATAAAAAAGACTTGGTTCAACCAATAAATAGGAAACATCAGTGTGGAGCCATTTTTTTTTTTTTCCCTTTTTTTGGGAAATCTAGTCAGATCAGGTCACGTCGTACCACCGATGATTTACTTTTATATCTGTCTGAATTAGACTTTTGTAAAATTGTGCAAATTCGTTTTTTTTTTTTTTTTAAGTTTAATAATAAATATAGTGAGAAAAAAAAGCTTCTCCGTTTTGAAATCCCAAGCAAATGACGGCAAGCTCCTTGTGCTGTGATCCGAAGTGGCGGCGAACATTTCAATTATTGTGCTCTTGCCTTTTTTGGGGTTGTTTTTTTGGTAAACGTCAGCGTCACGCGAAATATTTCGACAAGCCCGAACAAGCAAAAAACATCCAGATCGTCCACTGTGCGTCTGATAGCGGAGGAAATGCTCGACGTCGGTTTTGTTTTTGAGTTTCTGGCAAAGGGAGAAAAAAACCCAAAAACAAGACAGTGACAGTGCCAGAAGTCTTCAATCCTCAACGTGTCTTGATAAAAACACGCGGTGTTACAGTTAAAACTGATCTATTACAAGAACACATTAGACGTCTGGACTCGTGCCTGCAAATATCTGAAATAAACCGACGTATTAAAGCGATGGATAAGGCCACAATGAGGGGGGTAAAAAAAATGTGAATTTTTTCCTCAGAATTTCCTCAGTTTCACCTCAAACTATCACACTGACTTTTGGGGGTTTTTTTGGCGATGATCTAGCGGGCGGAATAAAGCTCGGCTTCGGCGAGAGGAACAAAGACGCCCGTCGTCTCCGCTTAATCCGGCGAGTTCCAGAGATAACGACATGGTTTTGACGCAAGTACAGTCCTTCAGAGGAAAACAAACAAAGACTGGCAACAGGTCGTCGACTCGGCGCTCACGATCCGCTCACACACACCTTCACTTTCATTCCAATCCTGTAAAACGCTTGTTTTTTTTTTTAAACAAACTATTCTTGTCAAACGAACAATAATATCCCTCATTATTTGGCGATTATTCGATTCAAGCCGACACGAGTCACGGTGCAGTTCCTATTCGCCGACTGCTTCCGTTTGAATACAAAGAACATTAAATCTCCCGGTAGAAAGAAGAATCTGCGAGCCGCGCTGAGCTCCAGTACCAGAGCTGCCAGTTCATTCTGCTTTCAGAGACACTTTTAGATCATTTTAGTGCAAAAGTTCGGTTGACATACACTGAATTTAGATTTAGGCCATGATTTACAAAAAAACACAAAAGAATAGTGCATCAAAACCAGAAAAAAAAAAAGAAAAGGTCAAGTCAATAATTGCTCTTTAAGTTGGATAGAATAACGTAGTACAAAAAAAAACAGAACAAAAAACCTCTCGGCCTGTAATAAATGCACAATAACGTCTCGTTCTAGCAGATGACCATTCACGTGATGTACATTAAACAAATGTAAACAGGAAGAAACGTCACACATATAAAAAATGGAAATCTGCGTTTGACGTTGGATGACGTCGCCACTTTAAAAAAATAAAAATAAAAAATCACACGTAGAAGACAAACAGTGACGAATGTTGCCGAGCTCCTGTTGCCTGGAAAGCACATAAAACAGCCATTAAGAGCTTTTCCTTTGCAGCCAGTCTGCACAGGAACGTCCTCCTCCTCCTCCTCCTCCTCCTCCTCCTCCACCACCGGGATGGAAAAAGAAAGTTCACTTGCTTTTTGTTTCTTCAATACAGTTTTAGGGCCGTTTAATAATCGCAGGAATCCAGTTTCTCTCAATGCGAAACAAAGACAGGAAGACGAAAACAAAGACTTTAGGCACTGGTTTCTTCTTCACGGGGGGGGGTTTCTTTAAGCTCGCCATAATTGTACTTTTGATATAATTATACCTGCTGCGCGAAAGTCCGACTCCGAACCGCCGAAACGGGAGATGTAACCAAGTCTTATGTAACCAAAACAACATGGCGACGGGACGCTTGACTTTTTTTTTTTTTTTTTTTGCGTTCGATTAAATCCGACATTAACGAACCGCTATTGTGCATTTCATGATTTAACATAAAAAAATGCTTCCGGATGAGGACCGCCAGTGTCAAGTGGAAGCACCCGGGCTCGTCGTGGCCCGACGGTGAAGTGTGGTGGCCCCCCCCACCGGACACACACACACACACACACACCAAGCCAAGCCAACGCTGCTTTATCGGGAAGTTTTTCTTGCAGCGTGTCCCGACACGTTTTAGCACCACGCCAGTGAATCGGCCATGTTCTTCTTCGGGGGCGTCTCTTGTCTTTTTGGGATTTTTTTACAAAGTACTGCACGCCGCAGACCACCCTGCTGCACCCACGGTGCGTTCAAGTGCAACTTTAACTGCAGATCTGAGGCCACCAATGTTCCTTTTGTCTTTTAGGATGGTGTGGCGCATGTGGGGGGGGGGGGGCAAGCAGTCAAAATGTAGGCCACAGCACCCGGCCTAAGAGCCGGGGAGTGTAAGGGGGGGGGTGCTGTACGTTATAGAGCATGTTACTTTCAGTCCATCTGTCTCTGCATGCTCCAAACCGCCCCCCCCTCGCCCCCCGACCCCCTGCGCTCCGTCTCACGCTGGAGGATTACTGCTTCACACACCAGTCGTGGTCTAATCCGCTCCCGCGCCGGCCAGCAGGGCTCTCTCCCTCTCCCTCTCCCTCTCCCGGTCCTCCTCCAGGAGGCTGGCCTGCAGCTTGGCGCAGACGCCGGCGTCGCCGCTGTGCAGCGCCCGCAGGAACAGGTCCGTGTTCGCCCTCAGCCGCTCCAGGTCGCTCTGGGTGCGGCGGTTCTGGCGCAGGAGCTCCTTGGTGCGCAGCGTGATGTCCAGCAGGCCCGACTTGCTCAGGATGTTGTAGGTGTTGCAGAAGCGCTTGCGCTTGGAGTCGCCGTCGCCATCGCCGTCGCAGCAGGGGTCGCAGTCGCCGGACGCCGCGTCGTCCGAGGCGACCGCCCACGGGGCGGGGGGCGTCTGGTTTCGGGAGACGGCGGCGGCGTGAGCGAAGGACGGGGAGGGCGCGAGCTCCGACTGGCTGATGGCTGATGAGGGTCTTTCTCTCGCGAGGCCGCCGCTGCGATGATCCGTCGCAGGAAGAGGAAGTTGACTGAGGGGATTCGGAGACATGCAGCTCGGGGTGCCAGGAAGACTCGGCGTGGTCGAGCCGGACGTCGACGCGCTCCTCTGGGGCTTCTCCCTCGGACAGTGGTCTCGGTTGCTGGGCGTCAAGGAGCCTCTCTCCGAGCCCGAGGAAGAGGAGGAGGAAGAGGAATAGGAGGAGGAGGAGGAGGCGGTTCCTCGGCCTGAGGAGCTCGAGCTGTCTCCGGGATGAGGGGCGATCTTTGGGTAGGACTTGAGGATCGGAAGATACTTCTTGGGGCGCCTGTGTCTCGGGGCCGCTTCCTTGGAGGCGGGCGAGGCTTGGCGAGAGACCACCGGCTGGAGGAAGACCACCTGGGGGTGTTGGACCACCGGCTGCACCACCTCCACCGCCGGGCTGAAGCTCCAGGGCTTCAGGGCAGGCGGAGGATCTCCGGGCTGCGGAGACAAGAATCAGCAATATTTAGAATTGAAAAAACAAAACAAATCCACATTACAACTTTTCTACAACATCCTGTGACTGCAGCAAGTTGCTCAACATATATTCTTTGCATTACGGCGAAGCCACAACACATCCAAGACGTCTATGCAGATTCTCATTCATCTGTGCAGGAAGCGTCGCAAAGCAAACAGAAAGTGGATATAACTCCACTTGGGAGTATGTTTTGCCCCGTATTCCAAATGGCTGTCTGTTCTTTTCACCAACAAACATTTGATGACGCACGGTGAAGAAAAAGGAATAACCTTGACCACAATGGCGTGCTGACGTCCTAGAGATTAAGTGATTATTTTGCATTTGAAGTTGCTATTTTTGTACCGTTTTCTGTAACTTTTTGTTGAATTAAATGAAAGAAAAAAAAGTTCAAAAAGCGAGACGCCTGGGTTTGACAGATGTTAAACAAATTTCATTTAATACTTCTTCATGCAAAAAACCCCAAAACAACTCAACAACAGAACTTAAATAACCAATTGAAAGAGCCTGAGTCATGAGTTGGTTTTCATTGTTTTTATAATTTTCTGGTTTCTTATGCTCATCCAATCTGAGCCTGTGCGTCGTGTTCACGTGGGATCGGTTCAAGTGTTAACCCAGTCTTTCTGGAGACACTCGCCCGCGAAGACGCATTTCGGCTAAACAAATGTTCCCGCTGACCCTCACCGACCTGACGCCCGACGCTATAAAGCCGAGGGCTTGAACCCTCGAGACAAACAGCCGCAGGAATTCATCCAGCGGGTGATTCATTAACTCATGTTCATTTGAGTTAACTCATGTTTATTTGAGTTAATGTTTAATGGGTTTCCAATCAAACGTTGGGGTTTTTACCTGCTTGAGGAGGACGTTGTTCATGATGATCATGGGAGAGAGGCTGGAGTAGGAGCCTCCCACCACGGCGAGCTGAGACGACTGCCGTCCCGAGCCGGCGGACTGTGGCCGCCGCTGCGCGCCGGGCTTGGGCGAATCCTCCACGTCCGTGGCGTGCGGCGTGCCCATGTGTTCCGAGCTCGCGTCTGTGAAGCACAATGATAGTTCCGATTAAGTCCCACGCTATAATCTCAAAGCATGTCGGACGGTGGGTCAGAGTTGCGGCCGAACCTGAGAATCCGGAGTCCCTCTCCGAGTCGGCCCGGGAGCCGGCGGGCTTCATGAAGCGTGGTCGGCTCGCTCCCTTGGAGTGACTCTCCGCCTTCCGTTTAGTGCTCATTACTGCGTTGCTGCTGTATTATTAACGTCCTTGTGGCACCGCAACGTCTCACGACACTACATCAGCATATCAACGCTGCAGCTGGTGGATGAAACAACATTTAGATGAGCCTCTTTCCATTTCTACAACAGTAATAAACACACCCAAAATAAAAATAAAAAAAAACAATAAAAAAAGTGACAGCTCACTACCAGCTGGGCATCACTTGCCCTTTGAGTATTGTATCATGAATAGCTTCTTCCTGATTTGGCTGCTTTACAGTTATTCCACCCTTATTAAACAATGCTGGGCTGAATGCAACAGTATCAGTTCACACCAGCGTATCAAATACCCTCATTGTTATTCGGGTCAGCCACCAAAAGTTATGGCAAAATATTCTGAAAACACTCTAAAACTCTTGGTGAGGTGGTTTTGCATCAGTACTTTCGACATTTTTGGCACAAAACTGCATTCAAGTTAGTATAAATGGCATGAAATCGTAAAAGCAACGTTTCATTTGTTCATGTTGTGAAACCTTCTTTGTCTAAATGTGACATATTATTACTAGTAGCGTTGACTCTATACTGTAACGACGATGACCAGGCTATCTACACTAACCTAACGATGTCTCAAACAGTAAAAGTATATAGTTTTAGCGTTTGCTACGAAAGTGTAAACCTTAAAAAAGAACATTTTAAAAACACAAACATCTTTTCAAGCCTGTACTGTGGTTAGCCGAGCCAAGCTAATGCCCCGGACGGTTCCACGACAGCCGCAAACTAACTCGATATACTATAAACTGAGCGACAGACAAGGTAAATAGTCCTACTTTTGTCCTCGTTTGCTGAAATATCCGCGCTTTGCCGTCGCTGCTGCTGCTGCTGCTCCACGGACGCAGGGGTTGCGGGTGTGCTGGCTCACATCCGGGACGGAGCAACGGCGGAGTCTGGGCGGCTGCTTTGCTGTCTGAGGACTCGGTGTTCCACGGTACTGTACACGAGACACGGCGCCCCGCCCCCTCGCGACGCGCGCTCTCAACCCGGTCACATGCGGAGGAGGACGGCGGCGTGCAGACGCTGGCGGTTGCGGCCGAATCGTCCTCTGCTGGGGGGGCAAGCCTGACGAGGAAGCGGCCTGTCGCCGGCGGACGGTCCGTCGCTAACTCAATTTACCAATTTTTTTGTTCGCGGATTTTTGCAAAGACGTTAAAAGGACGGGACACGGCGCTTTGACACCGTGCCATATTTGGCAGTTGTGGGCGGGGCCTCGTCGGGAGCGTAGGAGACGTCACTGTCTGCCCGCCCACCGAACTTGTCTCCCGGCCTCTGATTGGTCGGCGCTGCCAGCAGCTGAAAAACGTGACCGCTGCCAAATGTGTGGCAAGTTAAGGACATCGTGTCCGGCGTGCAGTTTTGGAGGTGTACTGTACAGGGCAGGGCGTCTCAGATGCAGCGGCGGGGAATCCACTGACGTGAGCAGCCGCTGGGCTTATTACATAATAGCGAGGAGAGGAAGGCTCTCTGCGGCGTGTTCGGAGGAGTAAACAAAACGTTGTCCCTTCAAACAAAACGTTCTCACGTGTCGGCCTGCTGCTCTCCAGTCTGCATGTTCTGTTCCTGCTCCCAAATCTCAATGAGGTCGAAGACACGTTTCCTGCAACAGACACATTGTGGGACCTTCCTCTCAGCTTCAGAGACAGGGAGTCTCAAGGAGACTAATGCTTAAGATACAGGCTTTTTTGTTTTTGTTTTAATATATATATGTATCTTGAGAGCTCAAATACAAATCAAAATCATCCGTCTCAATATCAAAACTAAACTAGTTATACTTTCTTAATCCGTCCAGAATGCAGTGGGCAGACACATAAAAGTGCTCTGGGGAGGTCAAAGGTCTTGCTCGGGGACCCTGTCCACTGTGGGATTCAAACCTGCAAACTTCAGAGCTCAAGTCCGCTTCTCCAGCTGCTGATATGGAGAATATCTATATCTACATTGCTGTTGATATCGTATAATAGCAGTGTTTGTATGCATGCTGCTCTATCCTGAACATTACCTGGAAACTGTATTTCGTCCTCATTTCTTCTGGAGTCGTAGTTTCGTACACATTGTTTATTTAATAAAAAAAATCCAATGTATGAGAGAAAAAGTCTTACTGTTGTTTGAAATGTTTTTTGTTATGATAATCAAGCATTCTCTATTCTGTTCTAGGTTTAACTAATGGATACGCCAAAGGAAAAATAATAAAAACACAGATTTAGCAATTTGATGAATATTACAAAAGTATCGGACTGACTATACTTGCCCTGTATGTACTTGGTATTCAGTCGATACCGAATCTTGCAGTACTGCACCGCTGCTGTCTTATCATCAACTTGAATGAAGCTTGTACCTTTTTTTGTTTTTGTTTTGTTAATGTTTCACCCAATAGCAGCACGTCGGAGAGATTCCCCAACAAGTCGTTTATTATTGACCGATGCACAAAAATGCCCGCTGTCTCTGAGAGGCCCCCTATTCTTAGCCGCTACACAGGAAACTATTCCCGACTGATTGTGTTTGCTGCAGACAGTGTGTGACTAAAAGAGGTTCCATCGTATTGTCGCTGATATGGATCAATGTACCCCCCCCAATCGCCCCACCTCTTCCAACCATGCGGTATCAGCGATTGCTGACAATACCTCTGGATGCCCACACCACAGAAAAACGTTGACCTATCACTTTTCTGCAAGTTCTCACAGAAGGGATAAGATTGCAGATTGAAGCCTGGAACTTTTAACCTTTCTAAATGTAAGAACGTCGCCCGTATTGAACGGCCGCCGTGGCCCGATCGCTCCTCAGAGCTGTCCGCCGAGCTTCGTCATCCACTTTTTGTCGAACGCGACCAGGAAGCTTTCCGATTAAATCGAGCGGCGCCTCCCTCGTCTCGCATGTCTCAGCAAGGCTGCGAATTCAATGCCGATCAATGGACAACAGTAACCCCTTGTGCGCCGCCGACAGTGTGTTTACCACAGATAGAGAGCGTTCTCACGTGTTACACACTCTTGACAACGGAGTTCTTTTGAGTTTACGGTGCATTTTATTTAACAAACATTTCGTACAACAAAGGCAAAACTGTAAAAGAAAAAAAAAGTACAACTAACATGCATCAAGTCAAATACGGTGATTCCTTTTGATCATTTGGCTCTAAATTGAAAATCTTGTTTCAAAGCGATGAAAGTCAAAATAAACCTGGAGTCATGGGGAGGACCTCTGGCCCCCTGCTTTGAATGTCGAGGCCGATCTGACAGTTAATCAGTTAAAAGTTAATAATGGATGAAGGCTTTAATCCTCTTCCCTGGCAAGAGAGACGCTCAAAAGCATTCCAGCCATTATCTCCATGCCCGCGGACCCTCGTATCTCCTCTGGATCCCATGTTTTCTAAACTTCACACAAGAACTGTTAGATTAAAAAAATAATAATAAAGCACAGGCATGGTTTTGGTCCAAGGCAAACATCAGCCAGGGGCACAGGAGAGTACACACACACATATATATATGTTAATCAAAAAGAAAAGACAAGGTCACAGTCGAGAATGAAAGTCTCGAGGATGTGAAGGGACGTATGAAGAAGAAGGTAAAGAATCAGATATCTTCAATAATGTGTCGTTCACAGTTCAGTGTTTACTTCTCCAACTCCAGTCAGTGAAGATTTATCTTGTTGTGAGGAAACTGACACCTAAAAACAAACAAACAAAAAAAAAAGCGCAATTAATAGGTTTTAAACTGGTACCATGTGTTGTTATTTAGTCAAAGTTTAAACGAGCTCATCCACTCCATCAGTCAAAACTCGTTCAGACACCGTAAAACCAACAAAAACCAACAAAAAAAACTAGTTATTTACTCCGAGTATATTTCCCCCTGCTCGACATCCCGCTGAGGGGCAATGGCTTGTAGAACGCATAATTAAATCAGATAAAAAGACGGGGGGGAAAAAAATAGTAAGTAACAAGCATTCTTCACACTTTGCAGCATAAAAATAATGTTTCTGGAGCAGAAAAACATCCCAAACCCAGACATCTCATCCTCTCCTTGTTTTCTAAAGTTAAGTTGTGCTATTTTGCCAATTAAAAGAGCGTGAAATCCACCTCCATATTGGCCACTTTTGTGGCGAGGACATAAAAATTGACTCTGAATGAGTTCGTTGGAGCTTCCTAAAACTGCGTGCTGCCACGCCAGCCGGAAATCACAGCGTGTCTGAAGGCCGTTAGACTCGGTGACGCGCGAAATGCAGTCTGAGCGTGACAAATCACCACGTTTGGACATTTTGACGCGCGCAAGGGTGGAATACAAGGCCAGGTAGGTCGGGCAGGAGGGGTCAGAGGTCGTATTCAGACGGAGATTCGGTGTGCGACGTTACATTTCAGAGCAACGAGGTCAAACAGTTCACCCCCAGTAAACAAGGAAGGAACACAGTCGAGATGTAACAAGGGGAGGGGGGGCGTGTTTATCCATCCTTCAGGATTTAAATGCTGTTTATCTTTCGCCGTCTGATGGGAGAAATCAAACGCCGCTGTGTGGTCGCTTCTCTGCTAAACACAGGGTTATGAGATCGGCACAAACACCGCAAGATGACTCAGCGTGGTGCACCGTGCATCGGGGTTGTGTGACGCAACAAGAGCAGGACCACACACGTTAGTGAAATACTTCAAAATAAAAAAAATAAAAAATGAAATTCAGAGGAGAAATTTAAATTGAACTCTGAGTTGAGAAGATTTGCTGGCTCTCATTCTGTGTTGGGTTTATGTCGATGGCAGCATCGTTTTTCAGGGGGGTTTTTGAGTCTCGTCATGTAAAAAAGCTCAAAACTCAAAAAGAAATGAAAGTGTCATTCCTTTGCAGTCATTTATTCTACACTTTATAACAACAACCAATGCAAGGCTAAATAGGAGCTTTTATCCACTTTTTCTTTCTTTCTTGAGATTTTGTGGGACGTCATAATAAAGTTAATTATTAATTCATTGATCATTGATCAGTCTCAGTACATGGCCTCCCTGTGGGTGCAGTGGATTTTAAATGGGTGCCCCTGTTTCCTCGCAAACGATGCGTTCGAGGACATTTTTCGTTAAAAAAAAAAAAAGAAAGTCTTAGATCTTGGAGTTCAGCTCATGAAAGATGAGAGCAAAAAACAAAAGTGTATTTATATTTTTATTTAGAGTGTTAGTCTGACATACATGTTTACGTTTCTCGATATATATATGTTTGACAAATTTTTACAGACTCACCTTGATTTGGGACACTATTTTCTTACAGGGAGTGTGTGACAGAACAGCAATAATAAATAGATAATAATAAACTCCTAGCCTTTGAAATATATATATATACAAGCAGTATGTTAAAGATACTTTAATTGCTCGACCTGGTCTCTTCAGACCACCGGCCACTCAAAATGACATGAAAATACAAAGTGAGACATCGCGGTTGCGTTCGATCAACAACTTGTGTGGTCTGCCAGGTAAAATTGCTGTTTTTTTCCTTGTGGCTTTGATGCCAGAAGGGAGAGCTGAATTTGCGTCTGCTCCTCATTAGTAAAAGAAAAGGCTGCAGAACAGCAGTTTAAGCTTCGAATGCCTGTTTATTCAAAGTGAGGGTGTGGTGACTTTTATCCGATGAATGTGCTCATGAGCATCTGATTCCACTGCAAATTATCTATAAAGTGTCTTTAAAAAAAAAAAAGTAAATAGTGAAAACGTGCAGGTTTGGATTTCATGCAAATAAATCATTTATTTACTCAAGTTCAGTTCTTCTCACATGAATTTCACAACGTTCCCGTTGTGTTTCTTTGTTGAATTGTGGGAGTGGTACTGAACAAAGGAGAAACTGTATGCAGGATCTTACATTACTTTAGAAAGGGATTTTTTATTCAAGGTGTGGTTGTTTTATTGAACAGAGCTGATGAGAAAGGTAACTCAATAATTTTATCCAGTGCAAAGAAAAAAGCAGAGGTGAACCTGATTGTTCTCAAATTGCACACGGACACCATGAGTGTATTAATGTTTAATGTTTAATCTTGTGCTTATAGATCTAGAAAAACTGGTCTGTGTCATGTTTAGGTGTTTTAATTCTCCATGGCAATGTCATACTAATAACAAATGGACATGAGTTCACAATTAGACAGCGATTTGCATTAAAGAGGAAACAATTAAAAAGCAAAAAAATAATGTAGAATAAAGGAACATTTTCAACAAGGTGAAGTGGAGGCTGCGGGAACTCCTGAAGCAAAGCAGCCGAGAGATGAAGAGGAATGAAACAGAACAGAATATCATGTATTCTCTTTGTTCCACAATCAAAAATGAGCCTTTAGGAGTTTGTATCTCCTCTCAAATTGGAAAACCGGTGATGTCATTGGTGGGTGGGCTCCTTCAAGTCGGAGCTGGCCTTCGTCTCTGGAGCCGGAGAAGCCATTGTTTTTAAACTGCCTCATCATAATTCATCCATATTTAATCATTCATTGGTTCCATTGAGATTCTTCCCTTCTTGTTATTTTTAGACGCTCAATACAAACCTGTGCTTTGTGTCTTTTTATACATGTGTGCGTGTGTTTGAGTGTTCAGTCTGGTGAAAGGCTCCGCCCCCCCCTCGCCACCTGCTGCAGGTTCTTCTTGTTCTTTACAGTACAGCTGCAGAATCACGCCGTGCAGCCGTTCTATTTCAGGGTTTTCTCCACACTGGTAATTGTTTTCTCTTTCTTTCCTGTCGTCAAGGCAGCAAACACAGGTGGTCCAGCAAACCTCCCCCCCCCACACACACACACACACACACAAATAGTTGAACCCTGCTTAAATGACATGTTTATCTGCAAATGCCAACGTCAACGTCTAATTGAGCCAGTTGCACACTGATTAGTCACCATGAAAGAACGGGATCTGACGTGGCGGCCCGCTCTGAACGCCATTGAACACTTATCCTCGTCAACAGGCTTTGCAATTACGACTTCAGCCTAAATTAGACCGGCGGTCTCCGAGTTAAGCCGTCAGATTATTCTATTATGACCTCACGGACGCACGAGCCCAACTGCAGTTAGAGGTGAAGATGAGAGGGGTGGAATATGCAGCTGTAATTATCCTGACATTAACAAACTCTGTGTGTGTGTGTGTGTGTGTGTGTGTGTGTGTGTGTGTGTGTGTGTGTGTGTGTGTGTGTGTGTGTGTTTCAATTTCTTACTTCCCACAGCCGTTTGCTGTCTTCTTGTGTTTTCTTCTCCGCGGCCTGTTCTTGATAAACTCTGTGCTGCAGAGCAAAGAGCAATCAGGATATTGATGTGGTCACGCCCAGTAAATCAAATGTCCGTCTACCAACCTCTTACTGTTTGGATGTTTCTCACGAACTCTGGAATACAAAACCAAAGAAAAACAGCTGGTAGTTAGTTGAACGATTAAGAAAATCTGGTGGAAAATCGTCATTCCGTTTACCTGCATTCACATTTCTGGTGCTCCACGAAGCTGACCTCTGCACTGCGCCTTGACCTCAGCGGGAGGATCTTCATCACCTGGGAAACAATGAGCGCAGCGTGAGGGGAGGAGTGTTTCCTGTTCGTGAGCGACAGGGGGGGGGGGGCTCGCCTCGCGCGCACCTGCAGGGTGACGTTGCGCTGGAGGGTCGGCCGGCACTCCAGGGTCTCGTCGCCGCAGCAGCCGGAGCATCGCCGCAGCGGGACGCAGGCCGGTATGTAGATGTGCTCCACGTCTTCGGGGAGCTCGCGCTCCACCTCCACCAGCCGCTCCATGGGCCGACACATGCTCCTCGCCAGCACCTCCTGGAAGTCCATCGCTGAAAGAGACGCCTGTGAGCCGGAGTCGTTTAGTAATTAAAAAAAAAAGAAAGGTGGAAACTCGAAGCCTCACCTGTGGAGCGGTCTTCTCCGGCAAAGTGGGACGTCTGCAAAAATAAAATACAAATACTGCAAAGTCAGTGGGCTGTCGACCAGGAAAGATGAACGCCACCGTCAGTAATGACGGGCACCCACTCCCGGCACTGAGAGAGGGAACACACAGTGACAAGCCGATTCAAGAAAAGTACACAAAGTCTCTCCAACTGGTGCCATCAGGCTGTCAAATGATTTTATCCTCACTTCGGTTTTTTTGGTTATTTCACTTTCCTTCAGAACTAGACCTTAACATCATATGACTTCCAGGTGGATTATCAACCACACAGCAATTTAGAGGATTAGACTGATGCATGCACATAAATACCAACATCTTGGTTTTTTTTACCTTCATTTCAATACCAAGAATATATAAGTGCAACCTGGAAATCATTGCACGTTTATTTTTTCAGGAAAATCTGCCAGAGAATAAGTTTGTCCAGAATCTGTCACAGCACTTCTCTTCAGACCAGCGTGGCCTTTCATAAGCCTGTTTCCAAACTTACTCCTCATGGTGTGGCTTTGGTGTTATTTTACTAGGAACTGCAGTTTCAGTATACAGATTATAAACAGTAGGAACCTTTAATGAGATGAAAACTTAAGAGTTTACATCTGTTTTTGAATCAGGAAGAAAACCTATCATACTTGTAGCAAGTACTATATGTCCTTTATTTGATGAAAAACAGGTAATTACCTGATATATAAAGAGGTGCTGCACCTTATCGGATGATTTTAATTCCCTGGTAAAATGCTTCTGGTTTGCAAATTGTGGCTGGAAAAAAAATATCAGTACGATCCAGAGTATATACTTTTTCCAAATCTAGTATAGATTGTACAGTGATGCACATTTTATGTGATGGATTAATGAAGGGAAACACAGGACGCGCACGCGCGCCAGCATTAATGTCAATTACAAGGCGCAGAGCTCCATCTGCTGGAGGAGACGAGCAAGTGCAGACTTTATGGATTTTTGGAAGAAAGAAGGGCGCCACTGTGTGGCTCTTAGCAACAACAACAACAAAAAAGAAAGAAAGAAAGAAAAGGAAAAGAGATGTCTTAAATTTTGTAATAGAAGGTGTATTATCATAAGAAGCAAAAACCCTCAAACTATGCAAAGAATAACAGTAAATAATAGCTTCTGCCCTTACCCTGGGGACTTCCATGCACCATAAACACGGTTAAAACAAAGGCAGTGCTGAAAAGTATCACCAAAGAACAGCATGATTTAGGAGAAGTTCTCACAACCATCACCCCCCCCCCCCTCCCCAAAACCCACAATGGAGATTCCTCCACATCCATTGGGACAGACACACAAGTGCAGAGTTGATCTTGGCTCTCCTCGTCTTAAAGAAATCAGCTATCTATTTCTGACTCTTCACCTCCCTCCCGCCCGGTGCGAGTGGGAAAGACAGTGGAGTTAGGAATCAGTTCAATCTGCCCTTCTAATATTATTATTATTCTGTGAAACACTTTTCAAAAAAGGTCAAATGTAAAGCGAACCGGAAGGAAAAAAATCACTTGATTTCCTATATTGCCACTCTACTTCTTTATGCTTCTCGTTTTCAGTATCACAAATAAAAGCACTGTTTAAAAACAAAAACAAAAACAAAAAAAACAGTACTTGCGTGAAAGTTGAAAGTATTGGTTTCTTTTTAACTTATTTGAATTGACGATACTGATTCATTCAACTTTATAATGAGAAAGTTTGAGAACAGTTATCAGAGAAATAATGGAGATATAAGACAAAGTAAAGCAGGACTCATCATTATCATCATCATCATCATCATCGTCGTCATCATCAGGTTACCTGTGCAGGTAGAAGTTGCAGCAGAAGCACCAGCCAGATTCTCGAGGTTCCGGTCAGATTTTGCATGCTGCCGGTGGTGAGTTTCCTCTGGTCTGTCCGAAGGACGAGAACGAGAGAGAGAGAGAGAAAGAGAGAGAAAGAGAGAGAGAAAGAGAGAGAGAGAGAGAGAGAGAGAGAGAGAGAGAGAGAGAGATCCATCCATATGGGATTTCAGGAGAAAAAACACTAAACTGATGTGAATCCTTCTCTGAGCTCACCACGTGACTTTTACTTTTTTTTTTTTTTAATCACTTTTATTATTTCTGGTGAGTCTAATCCGGACGTTTATGTCTCTCTGAGGAATCTGAGCCTGAATGGAAATGAAAAAGTTACTGAATTTACACTGGTAATAAATCACCGTCTGAAAATCAGAATCAAAGAAATATATTGAAATATAAAACATTTTTCTAAGTCACCTAATCGGTTGTTCCTTCACCTGTTTTCTTATCCATCCTTCAGTTTCCTCTTGTTCAAGGTTATTTACAGACATACGGTATCGATGTGAAATTCAAAATGAGCTGATGTTTAATCTTCACTTTGAACAGATGCAGTTAAAAAAAAAAGACATACAGATGTAGGGATCCTTACTATACGTTGCCACTCTTGTATAATTGTGCAGGACAGGGACGACAAACAGGAGGCCTCACATTTTAATAGGTTGGTGGGGCTCAGATGTGTTTTCCCCGGGCCGGTTTGATTTACGGGACAATTTAGCTTCTTGAAAAGGGAGGAGATAACAAAGACGGACGAGGCCTTCACCTTTCATAACCATCTGATTGATGCCGGGCCGGAAATATCACCTTAATCCCTCATCGCTTGTGATAAATGTATGAATAGTTCATTCTCAGACGCTGCGATCGGAACGTTTGAGAAGCCGGTGGGGTGTTTGGACGCCGAGACAGTTTTGCCAAATAAGACGGTATTTGTGTCACGGACAGGAGCTCGTCCACTCGGAGGAGAGTTGGGGGGGGGGGTCAGAGGTCAGACGGACGGACGGACATCTGCTGCTTCCCGTCTCTGGGAACCAGGCGGACACTCTGGTCCCAGTTGCATTAGAGGAGGGGGGGGGGGGGGGGGGGGGGGGGTGGTGGTGGAGTTCCCCTCGGCTGCAGCAGGTGGGACAGAGCGTCTCCGTCCGATGTGGACGAAAGTCATGTCCGCCTTCACTTTCCCCACACGGATTTCACATCTGAGAAGCGTCTCCCGTCCACACGGTGGACAAGAAGCTCTCCTGAAACCCTTTCGCCATCTTCAAGCTCTGCAGATTTTCTCATTTTCTCCCCGACTCGGCGGTTTGGGGCCTATTTTTGTGCTGGGCGATTAAAAAAAATACCAACCCAAAACATCATCCAGATTTCCCACACTTTGTTTCGCCAGTCTCGAGCTGCCGCAAGGTGCATTGTGGGTAACATAACGCTACTGGTTCCCAAGCCCACGGGGGAGCCAGGCGGAGAAAACATCCGAGTGATTAATGCGACCCGAAAGGCCACAGGAAGTTCAACTTTTTGAGGGGAAATCTGACCTGCTGGCCGCGAGTCGTCATAGCAACACTTTACCATATAGGGACGTGTGTGCGTGTGTCACGACTGGAAACAACGAAACAATCACTTCGCTTAAATGTCACAAGTCACATTTATTATTATTTAAAAAGCTCCACGTGGAGATGAGCATTAATTTCAAACGAAATGTTTATTGGTCAATATTGTTTTATAGAAGAAGGGACAAAAATCACGTCAAGCTGGAGACGGAGTATTTATTTGTTATGAGGTTTACAGAGCATCATATTATTGTCGAAGTGCTTTCAGACGGCGCAACACTCGATTAACATTAATGGATCCTCTGCAGAAGCCTTTCAATCTCACGGACAGGAGGCCTTCGCCTATAAATCTTCCATTTACTAACTGGGAACTCGTAAACGACTGTCATTTCAGAGTTTGTTTGTTTTTGTTTTTTTGCTCCCGCCTGGTTTAAAGCGTTCTGATAAGAGTCCATTGATTTGAATCGTGGTGTGATGAAGCACAGCAGTCATCAGGGGCAGGAAACTGACTTCTGGTCACACTTCCCATGAGTCGCCGAGGTTTCTCCTCTTCAATCTTCTTGTTACACGTGATTTCTGCCAGTGAATTCTCAAACGCCCTTCACACTCGCCTCTTTAATGCTAAGCTATACACAGAGTTGTCAGGAGAGGGTGAAGGGGGGGGGACTTTTCACACAATATAAACAATCCAATGTGTTTTTTCTTTTTATGAAAAACGTGACTGGACAGAACCAATAAACTTCCATTACACATTAAATGATATCCTTAAAAATGTGTTCTTTTTCAGTAAATCCAAGGATTTTTTTGTCTGGTTGCATATATTTTTTTGTATGTTTAAGATGTTTAAGCACACTTCTAAGCAGTTTTTTTTTTTTCCAGCCTAACCTCCCACAATAAATGAGGAAATTAAATAAAGGGAGACTTTGAGGTGCGACATGGAAATATTACAAATATTTAACACTGTATTACACTTTGTGTAACGTCACTGCAGCGGAATGGAACCTTTCAGGGAAAAAAAAAAAAAAAAAAAAAATCCGCTCACTACGTCACCCCGTCAAAGTGGCGTCACGGTCAAAAAACACTACTTCTCGGTGGAGAACGCTCTCTTCATGAGCGGCGGCGGGGTCTTCCCCGCTTCGTAGAGCGACTCGGGGGGAGGCGAGCTCAGGCAGCACCAGTCCGGGATGCGGCCCGTCTGGTTGTAGTAGTCGCGGGAAACCGACCTGCTGCCCAGGATGTCCTGGAGGGCCCCGAAGATGGCGCCTGGAGAGCAGGGGTTGCAGAGGTTTACAAGACGGGGGAGGCAAAAACGAGCAAATACATTTACTCGTTTACAATACTGGGATAACACATTGTACTGGAAGTACAAGCTTATTGCGACCATTTTATTAATTAAAAATGGTGAATCCTCCACAATAGAGGTTAGTTTTATTCCAAATTGGCATCTAATTGTGCATAATTAAGCATATATTCATCGTTCAAGGCCAGAAATTAAAGTTAAAATGTCTGTTTAGACATATGTTCGTCGTATAAAGAGTGAAGGAGCCTATAACAAGTAAATGTGTCGAGCCGTGTCACATCTGACCTCCGAGCCAGGCAGTGCAGTTGGGTTTGGCCGGTGGGGCGTGGATGCGGAAGCTCTTGCTGGCCAGCACCTCGCTGTACTTGGGTTTCTCCACCAGGAGGCGTACCTCTGCCAGGAGGCGGTGCAGGAAGCCCGGCAGCATGGCCGTGCCTCCGATCACCACCAGGTTCTCCGAGAGCACTTTGCGGGTGTCGATGGGGCACTGAAGACACCGAAAAGAGATTTATTTATTTATTTTTGGACATTAAAGTTCAGACTTCATTCTGCCTCCTATGCAGAGACTCGTCCGTGTCCTGAAGCAGCCTCTCTCCTCCAGTACATTCTGAGTGGAGCACAGACTGAAATTTTAATGCTACAGGGAAAGTTTAAAGCTGCTGTGCCGCTGTTAATTATGTTGTCCTGAGCTGACTGAAGCCGTACAAGCGAAGCCGAACCGTGCTCTCGGCTTCACAGCTTCATAACGGGCGGAGACAGAAGGTCAATATAATTCATCCTTGCCAGAGACACCGCCGGATAATTAGGCACAAAACAAGTCCGAAGACGACGACTAATGAGGCGAGAGTCCAATAAAAACTGTTTAAATGTTCCCGAGGACGCAAGCAGGCGTGAGCTCAAGCACTTTTTCTTCCCGTCACGGTTTTAGACTATTTTAGAAAAGTGGTCAATATAATTAGTACGCTGTCACTTTTACCTTTACCAGGGCATCAAGAATGAGAGACGCCACGCTCTTCTCCTCATTGTCCTGCTCAAACAGGATCTCCATCACAGAGTCCCTGGGACAAACGAAAAGAAACAGAAAAAGAAACGTCAAAATCAACAGGTTTTTTTTGTGGGAGGCCACAAAAAAACAACAACGAGGTGTTGTACTACCTAATAGCTCCTTTGACATGTAGGATTTTCTCGCCATCCAGAGGATAATCCACATCTGGAGGAGGAGCTGGACGCTGCAAACACATTGAGAAGAGGGGCTCCGTTTAGACAGTCCAGGTTAATCTCGTCACGGCAGCTCGGCGTGCAAACGTCTTCTCACCTCTGCCGTGCCGTCCAGGTTAAATTTGGCTTCCTGGATCTTGAGGCCTCTTTGGAGGTCACTGACAAAGCAGGTTCTGACTGTAGGGGGGGAGAAAATCTTTATTATGGGACGTCCACACAAAACCACGTTCCTGCACACTTGTGCTGAGGAATTACTGACAACCTCTTTTAGCAATAAGGCAGACTGCGTAGCTAAAACTACTAAAAGAAAAAAAAACCAAACTACACAGGTCAGCTTTGCCGCAGAAACACTCCAGGGGAGGGTGGAGAAGAAGCAGCTGCACGACCGAGGTCTTAAAATGACCGGCGCTTCATTCGCTTTACTGCCTTTGTGTCCCAATTACAGTTGCAAGAAAGAGCGACGGAACAATAAATCTGGAATAAGAGTGAGACTCACCCTTGATGTCCTCCACGATGTCTTCTGGGATGGTGCCTGAGGAGCAGACGGACGGAGGAATAAAGGAAGCGTTTTCATTTGCTGAATTGTTCCTTGATTGTTGGACTCGTTGTAATGAGGCTGAATCAGCAGCCGGAGAAGTGCGAAGTGACTTTGCCAGGGACAACAATTAAGTGAGACTGCTTGGAGTGAAATGAAGGTCAGCGAAGACTCGCTCCACAAAACACCGCTAAGTCCCGTTTTCCTGCTGTTTTAAACAACATGCTGAGAAATATTTTCTATTTGTGCTCACAGTGGAACTGTGGCCGGTGAAGTGAGCCAGTCGGTTATCTCTTCCAATTATTGATGCTCGTGTGTGTGTTTCCCTTCTCAATGTGCTTCAGTTGCAGATCTTACAGCCAAATACAACAAATCCTTTTGGGGATTTTGTTTGGGTTTTTTTTAACGGCAGGAAAACGACCGGGAAGAATAAAACGAGGCGCCGCAGACAGTGTGAAAGTGACGGTAAGTACCGATGGCAGCCGGCACGCTCTGCCCGGTGGTGGCGTCTGTGTCCACCGTGCACTGCTCCACCAGAAGGCCGTCCAACTCTCTGCAGTCACAAACGCACGTGCGGTTATGAAATAAATACACGTATCACAGGCTTTGCACCAGGTAGGGCTCCGACATTCCCCCGGTGTCTGAGAGATACTCACTTGTGGATGGATTTTCCTCCCAGAGGCAAGGCCTCCCAGGTGGGCAGGATAGGAGTGCACTCATAAACCTGATTCGCCAGTTAAGGAAGGCATTGTAAATATCTTGCAAAGACATTAACGTCACACGAAATTCCTGAAATTTCGCCAAAAAAATAAAATAGTAGCCCAGAGAAGGTGGGAAAAGGATACCGGCAGCACCAGTGTCTCTGTGTAGCCACAGTCCATCACCAGCGCAGAGTTGATACCCAAAGTCATGACGGCCATGAGGTGACTGGGAGCAAAGAGCACGGAGGGAACCTGGAGAACACAATCGTGGAGTTTAATGTCAATTCATAGAAGCCTCGTTCTCCAAACGATTTAAAATCAAGACGTTCAGCTTTCACGTTAAGTTATTTTGTCACATCTTCCTGACACCTAAAAGCGATTACATGGAAGTGGCTTTGCAATGGAGCAATTGGATTTGTAGGTAATTACAATTATACTTAAACTATCATATCATGGTGCTAATTACCAGTTTGTACTGCAACTATGTCACGCATCTCATCTGTGGCTTTCTAAACATAATTGTTTCCCCTCTGTTCGTTTGCTACCTCAAACTGTTTGAAGAAAACTTTGGTGAGCGTCTCCCTGAAGTGGGACGGGCAGAGGATGGACTCGATGATGACCACTCTTCTGTCGCGAGGGTTCACCAGCAGGTGCCTGAAGAAAAGGAGAGCGAGTGGAGGACAAACGTTTTGATTGGTCACGGCTGCATCGGGGTGCAAAACTGCAGAGTTCTGTTGTCGGCGGCAAAGTGAAGGGGTGAAAAGATATTCCCATCGTAACAATAAACAGTATCCTTAATTCAATCATAATGTACTGCCAAAGAGGAAAACAATGAATTGAAAACATCCCCACCATCTATCTGCTGTAAACACATACAGTTCAACAAGTTTATATTTCTTATAGTTAATCCTGGCAGGTCTCACCTGAAGTACAGTATGTGGATAAACTCTTTGAGGATGACATAAAGCTCTTCTGTGTTGATGTTGTACTGAACCACCTTGATGGCCTGAAAGTGAGACGTCGTACACCGCATCACTGCACTGCATTTTGCTAAATTTCACATCGAGACGTTTTCTGTTCAACAAAAGCCGTGCAGGGTTTCACCTGTTGCTGTCCCGGTTTCCGGATCTCGCTCGGTATTATGAACCTGGGCCCCGTTTCCCCTGCAAAGCCACATCTGCGAGAAAAGACGGCAGGAAATATCACCCCAACGCAAAAATTACTGAAGTTACCATGGCAATCGAGGCCTAAAGTGTTAAAATGGGAGTACGTCACGGTTTAAGTTTGAGAGCCAAAGCTGCAGTTGTACATAAACGAACAGTGTGTCGACTAGTAGCAGCAGACAAAGACTTCATTATGTGAAAGGAGGAGACGGAGCCTTTTGATATTCATGTGACTTGCCTCAAATCGGTCTCTCTTCTAGCAAGATCCACCAACATCACAGTGTCTGGGTTCTCATATATTCCCATTAATGTGGTGGCTGTAAATACTTAAAAGTTTGTGACACACGTGAGGAACAATGACGCGTGACTTGCAGTGTAAGGCAGCTTGGAGACCAGATGCAGTTGGTAAACTATTTAGGTCACCGAGAAAACAGTCATTGGCAGGTAGTAATGTAACCTCACAATAAACAGATGGTAGCAGCCGTCTCTCCTTTTATAAAACACAATTATATTTGTGCTGCACTGTGAAGAATTGCTCCAAATAAGTAATAAATAAGCTTTTTCAATGCACAACACTTCTGCTATGAAGTTATCTTTTATCTCTACAATGGCTCCGTTTACCATTCCTTAATATGGGATCTTCAAAAAAGAGGAATTCATTTACAAATAGTGCTTGGTGCATTTTGTTTTGAATCCTGCAGAAGTAATGTTTACTTCTGTTTACCATTAGCACTGACAGCTCCTGTAAACCTAGCACAGGCTAGCAAGCGTGCATTATACACAACCCCGACTACGAGGTGTGCTCGGAAGGTTTACCCACTCCGTTTATGATTAAATACCTTCTAAAAAAATGACACAGTTCAGAAGACAAATCAAATTATTTCTGTTAAATCGACATCTTAGCATGGGATGCTAACGGTTAGCAGGGCGTGCTAACGGTGATACTCACTTTGTGAACGCTGCTCCTAAATCGATAACAATTGCAGTCTTCTCTCCTCCACTTCCCAAACCATCAAATAATGGCATTTTAATGTTTCCCTCTGTCACTCAGCAGCAGCGAAGCCGCTATTCAGCAACAGCAGTCTCAAACTTATAAAAAGAGAGATCTGTTGTCTTCCTGCAAGCCTGGGCTGGGGCTTCCGGAAGTGACGTCATACACAAACACCGCCCGCATTAGAATATGATTAAAAGAAAAAAAAAAGAATATGATTTCTTATTCTAGGACTATAATTAATAAAACTATACATTTTATCAATACATATATAGTTTTATAAATTGGAGTCTTTATTGTCATCATAGCCAATTTTACTTTAATGATAAATATCCTCCCTGGGGCATCAAAGGATGATAAACTATACACTTTTAAATTTATATCCTTCCTTATATATATATATATAGGAAGGATATACATTTATTATTATTATATATATATATATAGACATAGACATAGACATAGACGTGGCTGTTCGATATCAGACTAGTTGCATTTGAATAATAACAGCTCATTTCAATTTAATGTCAAGAGTCAAGTAATCAAAAAATGGTACTCAATTAAAAAAATAAAGTGCTGTAGCGTTTTACGGCCAGTCAAGTAAACGGATTGGACAAAGGATCAATAACAGCAGAAACATCAACAAGATGAAGTGTCATTGCCTGCTGGGATATACTCGAATTAAAAAAGAATCAAAGTTAGATTTGTTCTCTTTGTCAACAACGAGAAAGATCATCCCCCCCCCCCCCGGGTCGACCTGGCGAGGGAGCTGTTCATTCAGCACCAACTGCAGCCTGAGGCGACCCTCCACAGCAACACAGTGTCAGAGCCCAGAAATGAAGTGAAGACAGTATCAGAAGGGACACATCCGCCTCTCATCCATCACAGGCTGGAGTGTCAGTGGGATTGAAGCGTTTGGTGGCAGCACTCGAGAAGCAGGCGGACCCACGCAGAGGAAACTGAGACTTTCTTGCAGTGACGCTCAGCTGCACAACAACAAGCCTCTCCTCTCCTCTTCTCTCCTCTCCTCTCCTCTCCTTCAGCATTGCTTCTCGCACTGTGGAATTTTTTTAATGCTTTTTTTGGAAATTTGCATCCGGACGAGTGGCAGATTTTCTCCTTTGCACGCTGCAAACACAATAACAAGAAGAAACGCCGCGTCCTCCATGCAAAAAGACAAATCCGTCATGAACTCTGCAAGGTAGGGCTGCTTTATTTTTAGCCCTATACATGCGACTCTCATTGTTGCCGTATGCAAATGTGGCGCTCGACCCTGGAACGAGAAGCTTGATGCGATTTTAGAGAAGCGCATTGTATCTGTAAAAGCTGCGATTATCCAACAGCCATTGGAAATTGTGTGACTCAACACCGCAGTGTGGGCTTAAATGTTGTTTACAGTCCAAACGGTGGACTGCATGTGCACCCTGGCTGAGTGGACCAGCTGTATTGATCGCAGGGGAAAAGTGGGCTGCGTTGTAACGCCGCTGTTGCTGGGCGATCGGAAGGGTGTCACCCTGAAAACATCAGACGTGTCCAGTCTCCCGTGTTGTCCGTGATTGGTTATTAGTTGGTTTATAGTCGTGACATCATTTGGAGCAACAAATGCACCGCACACACAGAGTTTGTTTTGGATGCCCTGTGGCGTTTATATATATATATACATGTGTGTGTGTGTGTGTGTGTGTGTGTGTGTGTGTGTGTGTGTGTGTGTGTGTGTGTGTGTGTGTGTGTGTGTGTGTGTGTGTGTGTGTGTGTGTGTGTGTGTGTGTGTGTGTGTGTGTGTATACCTTTGAAAGTGCTCTGAATGTGCAAAATGTACCATTCGTGCAGCCTTCTGCCAGAGAATCCTTGAGGATAGAAAACCTGATGCTATATTTAGGTGAAGTGCGGAGGGGTACTGAGGATTGCTGTGTCAGATTCCCTCTGTCTCTCTCTCTCTCTCTCTCTCTCTCTCTCTGTGCTGCATTTCCTTCCTTTTCAACAAAACGAACAGGAAAGTCAGAGATGAAAGGGAATTTCATCCGAATTGAAAGCATGGACCTGCAGCATCAAAGCAGAAATGCTGCTAATCCCCCTCCTCTGCGCTTATCACAGCCTATGGAGCTCTCCCAGCGAAGCCCACTTTATATTCTGACCCTTTAATCTGTAGTCGCACGCCTCTGCAATGTGCCCCGTCACCTGTCACCCCCATCCCGAGCGCCGCCGCCCCCGCTTTGTCTCCCCGCCTGCGGGCCTGCTGGGTAATGCAGCGTGCAAGTTTTCCAGTCAGTGACTGTTCACACCTGTTAAGCTTGTTAGTGTTCATCACTTGTGCTCATTGTCGGCAGGCGCTGAGACGAGACCACGATGTCGATGACCGAGACGCTCCGCGGCCTCCTCGTCCTCCTCGCAGGGACCTGCCTGTGTGTCTGCGGCGCCCCCGTCCTCCTCCGGAGCCCCGACCCCCCGCGGGACACCCCCGTGACACTCGGCGAGTCAACGCGCGGCGCCGGTGTCGAGTTCACACCCTCAGACGCGGGCCCGATGTTAGATGGAGGCGCGGGAGGAGGGACTGGCCCACACGGACGACCTGAGGGGACGGATGCGGTGACGCTGACCGAAAACGGCGACGGCTTGGACGGGAGATCTGGGCTGAGTGAGGCGTGGAGCCAAAAGGGCGAGAAGATCAGGAACAGGTCCGAGCTGGGAGATTCCGATCCGGAGACGGCTTCGGTGCTGTTTGCTGACGAGGTGGGCGAAAAGGAAGAGGCGCCCTTCAGCAGTGAGCCAACAGGTGGGCGACAGCAGCCGGACGCCGACGTGAGCACCGTGAGCACGAGTCCGGTGGATTCCACTGGGGCGCCACCGGGTCAGACGTCGGGCAGCCGGAAGGGCGACGCGACACAGCTGCTCGGTGTGGACTCTTCTGAAGACCAAGACCCAGAAACGAGCCCACTTTTTTCCACTGAGGCTAGAAATCCTGACGTCCCTACGACCTCCCGCAGTGACAACCCGCCTCTGCTGTTTGTCACCCCGCGGACGTTCACTAATCTGATGAACTGGGGGAGCGATGGAGCGACAATGTCCTCGCTCCCTGACCCTTTTCTCGCTGAAATCAGACAGAACCTGATGCCCAAGGAGGACGGCCCAGAGAGTCTGTGGACAGAGGCGGCAAAGCCTGGGGACGGTGAGTCAAAACATTAAACACAGACATTTGGTAACAGAAGTGAGACATGCATGGACTTTTCTATTGAAGATAACCTTTTGGTCACTGATTCCACCTCCTCAGATATATAAACCCCTGCAGTTGTTGTCCCCCCCCCCCCCCCCCCCCCCCACACACACACACACACACACACAACAAGCCACATTTCTCAGCTTTCTGGATTTTCCAGGAGGCTTCATTAAAAAAAAGAAAAGAAAAAAAGAAAATTGTGGTGGAAATTAAAGTGATCCATCTCGTGGCAGAGATTGTCTTTGATGATTGGCAAAGCAGGCGCCTGCATCTTCACGCTCCACTTTGAACCCCAGCTGGGACCCGTGGCAGTCTAATTACTTTCTATTCCTGACTCCAGTCTCAAAAAATTAAAAAAAAATTAAAAAAAGACACAGGAGAGAACACACACACACACACACACCAGCTAGTAAAGGACTATACTGGCAGGGCGTGTTATTACGAGTCTTTGGAGGTTTCAACACAAGCCCCCGAACCCCCCCTTTCTGTCCCACCCTTCACGTTCCCCCACAAGGCTATTATTGTGAAGAACCAGGCAGGTTATTATTCTGTGAATCGGAAGAGGGGAAATGGATTAAAGGAGTCTGTCTGAGCCAATACGTGTCCATATGGGGACTGTCTGTTTGATGAAGCTTCCTCCCAGTAGCAAAGAAATCAGACAAAAAAAAAAATAGCCTCAATTCCCAAAATGACATTATGCAAAAGGATTGCAGCCTTCATAAGCATTTTTTGGCCTACTTTAGAAACCCTTTGGACGAAGAGTAATGAAGCTTCTCTCATGACAACCCACCCCTTGAAGCAAGTCTCTTATCAAGAAAGAATTTTTTTCCCTCTTTGTTGTATCTTTGCTGCTCTGAACTTGAGCGTGTCGGTGCATTTAATCAGTGAGGTTAAAAAGCGGCACTCTTATAAATACTGAATAAGCTTCATGCTGCTATACAGTTGTGTTCTTTTTTCTCCTTCTTCTTCAGTGAAATGCATACATTTTTCATTTCGGCTGTCAGCAGGAGTGTGTACTTACTCGTTCCCCCACTTTGTCGCTGCGTTTAATCTCGACTGCAGCGTTCCACTGACTTTTCACCATCGACGACCTTTCTTCTGCTTGTTTTGACACAAACCGCAGTGGACACGGCGGCCCCGCTGTCTCAGGACGACGCCACGGAGGCCACCATGTCGTCGGTGTCCCTCCCGCTCATTTTCGAGCCTTTCGAAGAAGCCACGCCGGAGGGGGCGGCGCCGGCAGCGGCGGCATCGGCGGCATCGGTGACCCTCGCCCAGCCTCCCGGGGTTGGCACGGCGGCTGAAGGGACGCCGCCGTCAGAGGTGGACGGGGAGCAGCTGGTCACCGTGGAGACCGACGGGGCCAACGGGCCCTCCCACCCCGCGCAGGAGTGGCCGTCCACTTGGCAGACGTCTGGGGCCGAGCTGCTGGAGCCGATCGGCTCCCCCGGTCCGTCAGAGGCGGAGCGGCAGGTCGGACGTGAGCCGGAGGGTCGATGGGAAAAAGGGGACGGAGGTACTGCGGAGGGATGATGAATGGTGTACAGCTGTTGAACAAATTTACTGTTGGGCCTCTGACCTTGTCCTGGTACTTCATATATTCAAATGACAAAGCTTCTATCACAGCAAATATATCTGACAGCTGATTTAATATTCAGTGATCAGTTCTCTACCATGCTTGAACATGCCCTGACACCAGTGTTTTGCGAGGCTCACGTGAGAATCTCAGCTCCACTGAAGCTACATTAACTGATTTATGTCTAAACCAAATGTTTTCAAAGTGTCATAGCTTCAGCTTCCCAAAATGTGTCTAATTTAAAATATAGCTTCAGGTGAATGTGAGTGGGTTTCTCCATACTTTGCGATCCATTAAAAATAAAGATGAAAATAATTCTCTCTGCTAGTAAGATTCTGAACTGGAGGGTTTTTTTTTTCTGGATATTTTTTTGATCTCCCTTGGGAAATTATTTCTCTACATTTAGCCCACCCTATGGTAGTGATAACATGTCAGCAGTGGGGATTTGGACCTTCCAACACGAGCTTGTGTCTCGAACCTCTTGGCCACCAAAACCCTTCACACAACCCCGACAAATCAATTTTATTTTTCTGAAGGAAACCATCGGTTTTTCAGTTTTTCTTCCTAAAACATCCGACAGGAAAAGGCATCCCTCCGAACCCCATATTTGCACCGCTTCTTCCCCCAGGCTCAACACTGTAATAGATTAACAATCCTCACACAAGAGTAAAAGCCTGTGAAATTTCTTTCCTCATTTTTATTAAATTTTTTTTGCATGACTTGCAATTCCTAGCTGCTGCGGGGACAGAAAACCTTGAGGAGAACTTGCCCACCATCAGGCCCTCCCTCTCCTCCATCCTGACAACGGTTACCATGGCAACCCATCAGCCGGCGCACACATCCAGATCGGGATTAGAGGAGATGGCGTCTGAGGGTAGGGGCGAAGGAAGCAGATTATTCACCAACAGCAGCTCATTTTCTTGTCCCTTCTTCTTCTACTCCTTTCTGGCTGCCGAGTTGATCGTTTCGTCTCGTTTCTCCACAGAGGAGCCGGACGAGGACGAGGACGAGGAGAACTCGGAGGAGTCGGTGGAAGAGGACAGCGAGGAGGACCTGACGGAAGTACCGAAAGCCCCTCCGACGCCGCCTCCGTACAGCCTCATCCCTCCGCCTGCAGTCTGGGTTCAACGCAACCAGGGACTGAGTATGACCACACAATGTGCTTCATCGGCCCTCGGGATTTATTCACATGTATTCGGCACTCATAAAATAAAGCGAGCAGTTAACACACATACACACACAGGAATATATATATATATACATTTTTCTTAAAAAGATGATGTATGCTTCAGACTGACGTGTGCCTCTTGTCTTCCAGTGCGAAGCTGGGTAGAGCTGATTAGAAAGAAGGTAAGGCCGCCCTCTGCTGTCCTCATTAAGTCCTTTAACCATGTCAGAGCCGCCCTACTCATTGATCTGCATCATAGTCAACAAACCCCACAAGTGAAAACCAACAGCAAAAAGTTTTTCCAGCCTCAGATCAGTTCAAAAACCCTCAAAATTCGTAACCTCAAGAGAAGCTTTCCCCCCTCATTTAATACTAACGAACAAATGGCCTGTCTATTATAAGTCTGTCTGAGTAACATTAGAGAGGAACTACAGCAGAGAAAATAATCAGGAAATCGACATAATCAACTTCTAAGTTTGTTTAAAATAACAGCGGCCAGCGAGGCATCCATAAAACAGTAAAGACATTTCCTGGGTTATGTGTTTGCCGAAACAAAAAATGGACAGAAAAGTGTTATTATTGTTGTAGAAGCCAGTTATATTTGTAAGGTGAGCACATTTGTGGGATGAGCAGCAGAGTTACCTGATTTCCCAAGTATGTTCTGCTCGGTGGATCAGATGATTGAAGCCAGGACGGGATGACGATCCTGTTCTTCAACCAGGGTTTGTCACAAGTCAAGCACCGGGGGTTGTGTTGACCAGTATGGTGTCTGGGGGGGTGTAGTGAGGGCAAAGGTCATCTTGTAATCAATAAACACGTCATGTTTCCAATGTAGAAGAAGAAATTCACAAGAAATAAACATGGCAACAATGATAATGTTCCTTACTTAAAGTTGACGCCTCAGTGGGATAAGAAGCATCAGACAGACTCGGCTGAGCAGACGTCTGATTAAACCTCTGCGCTCTCCTCCCCCGGTAGGCGGGCTATGTGTCTGGGATGCTGGCCCCCGTAGGCATCGGGATCACGGGGGCCCTGCTAATAGTCGGCGCCCTCTACAGCATCCGGATGATTCACCGCAAGAGGAGGAACAGCTTCAAACACCAGAGGAGGAAGGTCAGACAGCCCGAGGTAAAGATCCCCACTTGTAAATCACAGGTGTCACGTTCTTTTTCTCTCTTTCTTTTTTTGTACGTTGTAGAGGATGAGTCAGGACGAGTTGCTACTTTCTTCACAGCAACCTCGGGAGCCCGGCACCGGCCGCCAGGATCAGGCCATGCTGCTGGCCGACAGCTCGGAGGACGAGTTCTGAGGCGAGATCCCCCCCCCCCCCGCGGGCTGGGTTGTTTTTTTGTTTTGTTTTGTTTGGTGACCAAACGGCCGACGCTCCCATAACGGAGGCCCGGCCAAAACACTCCCATCGCAACTAGAGCGCATCTCCAATCACCCCCGGGCTGTTTGGGTATGACTCATCTGATCCACAGAACATGATTGAGTATCAGGCACAATTTGCACACAGGCAGCCTCCACCCCCCCCCCCCCCCCCCCCCCTCCAGAAAAGAAACCATGTGAGCACTTTCAAAATGTTGTCAGATGACTTTGACGACTGGTATTTTGCACTTTGACATGAAGAAAAAAACAAACAAACAAACAACCAAAAGAGTAATTGCTGCTCAGAAAACAAAACTAAAATTAAATTAAAAAAAACCTAAAAGCATCAGCAGAGCAGTCCGGGCAGGAGGAACCGTTGAGTTTTTGAGGCGGCAGGGGAAAAGCCAGAGCCACATTTTCTGTAAAATAAAAGGGCTGTAGAAGAGTTAACATTACATTGATCATGTAAATAGCTTATGTCTCGATCACTTTGGGTCAGTAGTGTTTGTGAAAAGAAAGTTTTATTTCTTGCTGAAGGTCTGGGATATTTAAGGAATAATTTTAGGTGCATTTCCTCCGAGAGTTGGATGAGGGGGGGTTTGTCTATGAAGATCATTAATAAGTCATAAACAGTCACCACAACTAATCAACCATCACTTAAAAGCTCCCCGGTAGATGTTTTCTATTACGTAAACAAACTGGAAACCAGTATTATTGAAAGTTGTTGCTTCTAAAGCTCATATCAGGGACTTTGGAAGCAGCCATGATTTGAATTATTTAGAAGGTTTATGACAAAAAAAACAAAACCTTTTGAATTAGTTTCAGAATTACTGCTCCAGAACGTTAAATGTTAGGCTGTGGACTGGTTGTCATACAATTATCCCCCTTTATTTAAATGGTTCAAATCCTCCAGCAGTCAATTAAAACTACATTTATTTCAATAATTTGGGATTTTTATTTTTTATTCGTAATCGCCGATATTGTCAGAACTTGTGGGAACAACTGGTCTCTCCTCATCCAACTCTGGAATCGGCAACAGCAAGAATTTCCACACTTTTTAGAACTCATTTGACTTAAGGTTATTTTTTGTTTTTTTTAATGTGAAACCTGTGGAAATGTAAATGTTTTATTCAAAGTCATTTGTTCATAGAAATTACCGTGAGAAGCACATACAAAATACCATCATCCTATTGAAGTATGTAGCATAAAACACACGTCTTTGATGTACAATATAACTGACATGACCTTGTCTCATCACACACACTCGCTGCAGAGACTTTTGGCAAATGAGGCGGTTTTTTTTTTTTGGTCGGCTGGAAAAGCACAACTACTGAGGATTATGAAGAATAGTTTAATGTTTTCACAAGTAGCTCGGTTTGGCCGCACCACCTCATTCCCTGTGCCAATCTGTCCCCCCAGAGGGCAGCTGGAGGCTGTGGTCAGTGTAAGTTTTTTTTTTTTAAAAGACGTTAATGTACCACAAGATGAGATCGTAATTGTAATTTGAGCCATATTTGTAAAGGTGCGTTTTGTTTTAAAGATTTCATAAACCATCTGAACTGCTTTCACGTAAAAAAAAACAAAAACTTGCTTGTTTATTCGCAATAATACAAGTTTCAGTGTGATGTAACATAGTGGACACTCTTTTATCTGCGTAGATATGAAACCGGTTGTATTCAATAAACCTTTCTTTCGGACGTCTGATCGCGTCCCTTCTCGTGTTGATGAGAACCACTCCACACAGCAGACAACATAACCCAGTTTTACGGCATTAAAAAAATCAAATAATTTATTTCTGTGTTCTGGGTTTTTTTTCTTCTTCCCCCACATTAAATAAAAGCTATCGGACATTTCCGGATCAAAATCAAGAGAGGGGGACAGGGAAGAGGAACAGAGGGGAACAGACATGCAACCCCCCCCCCCACCAACAACTCCTTTTTCGCACACATTGATGGATGGCGGGTGCAGGACACCCCCGAAGCTGCTTGGTTTTTGCCGTCGAGTTGTGTCGCGGGGACTTCAGTGGTTAGTGGCACAGCCAATCGAAATGTTAATTATCGGGATTTCTTGTCATAAACGTGGGGTGGCAGGCAGCCGCCCCCCTCCCCCCGGGGGGGGGATGAGGAAATAAACTACTTCCGACACGTGTGAACACTGAACTGGCGCGTCGAGTTCCAATTCCGAAAGCGGAGGAGTCGTCTTTAGAAGGAAACTTGGGCCGGCGAACTGATATCGACGACGGAGCCCTTCAGTCTGAGATCGAGACGGAGCCACTCAGTTGGCCGCGGCGGGCTGTAATGCCCATTTTACCTGAAGGAACTGCTGAGAGTTTCACAGGATCGAGACAAGAAAAACAAACAAACAAACAAAAAAAAGGATTACAGACTCATTTGCTTCAACTTCTTGAAACACCTCTTATTGTCCCACTGCTTTAAAAACACAAGACAGGTTCATTTGTTAAGGTGCGACCGAGCCTCGTCCTTTCATTAGCAGTTGGAAGAGAAAGAAAACAAACAAAGCGGGAATAAACACGAGGGAAACAAAGCATCCATCCGAACAGAATATCCAATCGTGGAGAATCAAGCAGAGGAAGTTTTGAACTGGGTAGTAAAAAAAAAAAAAAAAAAATCGAAACAGTTTGCGATGAGCGGCAAAAGGTAACAGTTGTTTTTTTTGTGATTGTTTTTTGTTTGCTCATCATCATTCTAGGCAATGAAACCCCCTGCGGATGGGCGAAAGTAGCACAGAAATCCAAAACATAACAAAAAGAAAAAATATAGAATCTAATCTGATAAATCAACCAAAGTCGACCCCAAACAACAGATGGTTCACCCTAAAAAAAAATAAAAATAAAAGGCTCAATATATCCAATGAATAGAACACTCTGGAACACACAAATCTGGGGGTAAAAAAAAAAGGTGATCTGATCCATTGTTCCAAATGCACACAGATGTACACAGACACACCATTATGCAGGCGGTAACTCTGTAAACATTTACTCTCCCTTCCAGTCCTCAGATGCTGAATCTAAGCTGAACTGCTAAAAAAAGGGAAAATAAACCCCAAAAAGATCAACGCGGTCCTGCGACGCCGCTGATTCCGGGTCGCCTCATCTACGAGTTAAACCGGCAGAACTTTTGACACTTTTTCCATTATTCTGTCGTCAAAAATTTGGAGAATTTACAGTGCGACAAGGCAGTGTCTGACAGTGCTCCTTTACTTTAAACACTGTAGATTAAAAAAAAAAAAACAAGCACACAAATGCCCAACTGCATATTTTGAATTGCTACAAAGGACAACAAAAATTTGCATTTTCCACCTCGGTTGTGTGATTTAGAGTTTATTCTCCCTTTTGATGTTCTGCCGTCGCCAAAACATTTGAGCACTGACTCCAGTTCGAAATGCTAAAAACAAAGTGTGTGTGTGTGTGTGTGTGTGTGTTCTTGTTCCTTTCTGTGGCTAACAAGTCCTGTTTGTCCTTATTAGGCCAAAAAAAACCACAAATGAAAGTGTAATCAAAACACAAGCACCATGAAAGGCTCTGATTTTCTGTGTGTGTGTGTGTGTAACGGAACAGATCCACGCCACTGTCAAAACAGGATGAAAACATTCATTCCGACACAAACACACTGCAGCAATTTTCCAAAGAAGTGCATCTGACCTTTTGTTCATTTTACTTCAAAACAAAAAAGAAAATAAAAACACACAACAAAAAACAAAAGCGGTCAAAACACACTTTCCTTGCCAATTAGTGTGTGTGTGTGCGGTGGAGTTTGTTCCGGGTTGGAGATCTCAGACTGTGAAGCGAGGTTACTTGTGCGTCAGAGCACCGGGGGAAGTGCATCGTGGACTCAGCCGCTCGCAGGCGGCGTGAGGTTATACAGGTGTGTAAGAAGACGACTCCAAGGAAAACCGAAAAAAAAACAACACAAACAATAGAATATAATCTGCTAAGAATACTTGTCTACGCTCTTTTCTTTTTCCAAGCGATAACACACACACTCTCACACACACACCATACTATCCAGCATTTGCAAACACTCTGCCTCGATTTCATCACAGAGGCAGACCAAAGGTGGGCCGAGGCTGCGGGGGGTTGGAGGGGGGGTGGGGAACCGCTGCAGCCGCGGTGTTTAGTGCTGACGGGTTGAGTGGCACTTTGCAACGAGGAGAATCTGACTAATAATTAGTAAACACAGAGGAGATTGAACCACACCACGATTGGCAAGGAGTCTCTTTTAAAAAGAAAGAAAGAAAGAAGAAAAAAAAAAAGACGCCGATTTCCTCCTTTTCTGGGGGATTTTGCAGTGGCTGGCAGTGCATTTCGGGGGGAAATGGGTTGAAAGATCTCTTCGACTTAAACCCTGAAGGAGATCAAAGAGTTATAGTGAAGGACACTGAAGCAAAAAAAAAGAAAAGAAAAGAAAGGGGGGGGGGGGGGGGGGTGGCAGAATCACAAGTTGGGCAAAGTTTCAGGTGCTCATGGAGTGATTTGTTGCAATCAGCTGCTCTGCACCAACACGCTCACACTAAATGGGGGGAGAAACTTGGGAGGCTCGGATGGCGTCACACGCTCGTCTTCCCGCGCTCACGTCAAAATAAAAGCATGCATATCTTTACAGGCTTCAGTCCTGGGGGGGAACGGGGGGCAGCAGGTGGCGGGAGTGTCGGCGGGGAAGTGCAGCACCCGCCGTACAATGATGGGGAAATAAAAATTAAAAATATACACGGTACACGCCAACCTCAACAACCACACACTCGCGCACACACACATTTGCTTTGCTCACAGTGAATCAAACCACACCTCATACACACACGAACACAAAAGAAAAATACAGCCACTTAAGGCGATACACACACACACACACACACACACACACACAGTCATACTATAGCTTTGTCCACCCCCCCCCTCCCCACCCACCTAACAAGGTTAAAAAAGAAACACAAAAATAAACTCCACAAATATTTTCTTCCCAGTCTGCGTTTACTGCCCCGCTGCCTTGTTTCACATGTTTGTCCTTTTTTTTTTTTCTTTCTTCTTCTCCTTCTTCTTCCTCAGTGTCTGTTCTGCAGGATGGTTTTGGTGTAGCACCTTGTCCTTTAGGGTGTCTGATGAGGCAACCGAGCTTCAAGGTCACGTCATCTAGTGTGTGTGTGTGTGTGTGTGTACCCCCACCCCCGGGTCAAGGTCATCCCAGAGACCCCCCCCCCTTCATGGTGGGATTTCAGTCCATTTCTGCCTAAACAACAGTTGTCCAGAGGTCAAGGATAGAAGGAGGGTGTGTTTGTGTGTCTATGCATATCACCGTGCATACTCCTGGGACACGAGTAAGAGTGTGTGTGTGTGTGTGTGTGTGTGTGTGTGTGTGTGTGTGTGTGTGTGTGTGTGTGTGTGTGTGTGTGTGTGTGTGTGTGTGTGTGTGTCTGTGTGTGTGTGTGCGTCAACATAAGAGTGAAATGACCAGGGCAGAGCTGAGGCTGCGAAGCGGATGGTGTTGGAGGTGGACAGCACCTGCCGTCCCGTCCCGTCCCCCCGTCCCCCCCCTCCCCGTCCCCCTCTGCTTTCCTCTAGCGGAGCCACAGTTTGAGCCGCAGTGCGTCCACTCCGTTCAGGTAGTATCTGAACAGCCGCTTGTCTCTGACAAAACCCAAGTTCTCGTACAGCTTCAGGGCCGACTTGTTGGTGATCTCCGTCTCCAATACGACCTGGAGGCGGAGGAAGACAGCGTCAGATATGCAGTGGGGCCACGGCGGGGGGTGGGGGGACCGCGAGCTCCAAGAGGGACAGGTTTGGAATATGCGATCGTGCCAGGCTGTGTATGAAGTATTTAAAAAAAAGAAAGAAAAACGGACGACGGCAGTTTAAATCCCACGTTTTTATAATCTTCATTCCGTGCAATGAAAAGTCACGTCTTCGTGAAGATGAAATCTGGTTCGAGTAAATTGTGTCTCTCAACTTGACACGAGAATAACGGACGACTCCATATTAACATACGGCACAACACAAAGTACGCTGCTGCCACACTGGAGCTGGAGGAAAGGAACAGATGGTAGTGACTTCAAATACTCAGCGTCTTCAATAATGCTTCAAACCGCAGTATTGAATTCCGGGTGCAAATGAAATCGACTACATTCAGGAGAGCTCGGGTTTTTTTTTTTTTTTTTAAATGCAGACCAAGTGCTTTAGCATCAAGACAGGTGCTCAGCGCCGGCAGATTCCTCCTCGCATCAAGGACGTCCGCCCAGAAATACAGAAAGGAAATGTAAAGCAGGAGACGCAAACTAACAAAAGAGATGCAAAGCGACCAAAACGAAGAGCTGCGACACGGCGCGAGGAGCACAACTCATAAAAGCAACCGAAATGACAATCGGAGCTATGCAAAAATATCTTCAGCATGCAAAGCCGGAAAGAGAAGACTCGCGCTGCTGCAACATACAACGTTGGATAATGTTATTCGGCGCAGCGATAACTCGAAACAGATTAGTGTATAATGTTGACGCTTTGCGCATTTTTTTTAAATTTTCCTTGCAAACAACAACAATGTTTTTTCTTTCATCAGTTAATCACAATTTTAGTGGATTAATCGCACTTTTCTGTCATATTTAGAATTCTGTCATTCTGTCTCGTCGTGTCAATATCATGACTTTGCAATATATTGTGGAGCCCTAAAGGAAACACACTGATCACACTGCTCCGAGTGTTGCTTTTCCTTCAGTCTGCCGAATGGACGAAGCAGCAATAACAAAACATAAAAGCCCCTCTTGCAGGGATTTTCAGCGGCAGCTTTGTCCACGTGCCACACGTTTACTTGTCCGTTTTATTTTCGACACCCGACAAATCGTGACGTCGTCGTTAAATGACTTGGCGAAAACTTTACGAGTCGATCTGCACTGTGACTTGGTCGTCGTGGGAAAAGCCGAGTGACGTTCCAAGTAAACGGTGAAGAAGTGAGGTGGAGGCGCGACAGATGTTTGAACGCCTGGGGGAAAAGGTGAACGCACTCATAGGTGACGATTCAGGTTTACAGCGATATTTGGTTAAATATGAGACTTTCTCATAATCAATGAAAGCATAAATATATATAAAACTTGGTCTTTATAAAAGAAGCTCAAACACTGAATTTAATGCGACGGCTTGATGTTTGTAAAAAAAAAAGCTGAATTTGGCAAATCTTTTCATACTTCTTGGAGAGAAAAATGGACTGTTTGTCCGTGCTGAGAATTCGACGGACACACCGCGGCTGTTTTTAGCTTCCAGGACACAAGCAATGCCTTCGGGGATCGAAAACAGAGAAAAATGCTGATACGCAACCGAATCTGAAATCTATTCTGCTCGCATACAGCCGCAGTCTGAGCTCCACTTTCCTTTTTGAATTAAATACAACAACGGTTGATCACAGTGTCAAAGCCAACAAGGAATCTTATTTTAAAGAATCTCATTTCAAATTCTGTGTTTGAGTGAGACGATCATGTGACGGGTTCAAAAAAGAGGAGGAAGAAGAAGAACCGTTTGGAGCTGAAGACAGATGGGAATCAAACCCCAGGTTTTATGAGTGAACCTGGAGCGAAGTGAAGGCGTTAAAACTGGGTACAATGCCTCCTCGTGCTGCTCGCGTCTGTGACCAACGTCACGCAGAAATGTTTTGCAAGGTGAGATAAATACTGTCGAAACCTGGATGTGTTTGGAGCTTAGCTGACAAATGAAATTAAGTGAGGGAGGAAGTGGGTTCAGTTTACTTACTTCGTCACAGTCACCCTCTACCATGGCATAGATGGCCTTTTTCACCAGATTAGTACCTGAAACAGAGACGGGAGTCAGTCAAGGTACGTTTGAAGGACCTCAGTGTGCGCAGTACATCTACACAGTAGATGTTTTGGACTTGGGGAGAACTGGACGCTGGAGTGCCGGGACCTCACCGATGCTTTTCCTTCTGTGTTTCGAGTCCACGGCCAGCATGGCGATGTACCCGCGGCGGAACATCTTCTTATGCATGTCGAGCTTACATACGATGGCGCCGACACACTCCTGCTCCACCATGGCCTGCCACAGACGACACACGCTCACAATCACACAATCTCCCAAAATTAAATCAGGAGCGAGGAGGCAGGGCAGCTGCTCTGATAGCTTCTCGCCGCCGCCGCCACGACTCCCTGGCCGACCTCCGACCTTAATTTCACTGCACTTCCTCTTGCATCACGTGCGGCGTTCCTGGAAAAGTGGAACTGGGAAGTTTATGACCTTGAGGCTCAGAGGATAAACAAAGAAAGGGCAGTGTTTTGTAAAGTGGAACTCCAACTGGACAATGCAGGTGGAAGAGGAAGCGACATAAACAACTACAAGTCTTTTTCTTATCTTTTTTTTTCTTTTTCTCAGCTGTCAGAGACCAGACAAGATGTTCTGCCATCGACCGGCCATTGTCCTGTCAGTTTGACTTTTTTTGTGAATTGACAAGCTATTTATACAGACTCTTGTCCACAACACTGACAAGGATCGAGGACGTGTGGCAACAAACAAGAGTTCAAATCTGTTAAAAAAAAAAACCCAACTCAAAGCTGCCAGTGGCACATGTCAAGCCTGTCAAGGGAGAATGCGTGGTTCGCTTCAACAGACACTGACAGGGGGATTAAACCTCCACCGACGTGCAGTCACACCCACACGAAAGGCGTCCGTACTCACCAGAAAGCAGAGCTGCGGCCAGTTGTGGATGAAGTACCTGTACGTGTAAATGGAATAAGGCTCAGACAAGTCCTTGGTGATCAGTCTCATGATCCACGGCATCTGCAGCTCGGACTCGTAGCGCACGTAGCGGATGCCGTGGCCGTCCGCCTCGGCTCGGCCCGGGGAGCCGCTCAGGTCGAGCCGGGCCAGCTCCGCGGCCGGCGGCTCCGCGCGGCTCTCGTCCCCGACGGGCCCGACGCCGTGCGCGGGCTCGTCGCAGCACGGCGGCCTCGCGGGCTGCGTGTGCTCGTACTCCTGCTTGCCGTCGCGGGCCGCCTCAGTCCTCGTGAAGCCCGGCATCCCGTTCATGCTATTGTTAACCGGCGGAGAGCGACTGCCGTTTTTGGAGAAGGGGCTGTGGCCTTCGTGTTGGCAGTCCTCGCTATTGTTTCTGGCGGCCGGAGCCCCGTCGTAGCCGCCGCTGCCGCCGCTGTCACAGTTGTCCACGGGCGACGTGGGATTGTCAGGCCGGCTCCCCGCGTGCTGGTGGCTGTCGGCGTCCTCCGAGGGGCTGGCCAAGCCGTTCAGCTGCTGCTGCTCCCGGGCTTGCATTTTGAGGTGCAGCGCCGCCGGGCTAGCTCGGGCTAGCATGCTCGTCTGCTTCTTCTTCACCGGCCGCGTCTCTTGGCTCACCGGCGGCGTCTTCGTCCCCGCACCCGCGGGGACACCGTGCTCTCCGTGGCCGCCCGGCTCCCGGTCGTGCGCCGCCGGGTCGCCGCTCCCAGCCGCGGGGAAAGGGGGACTCTCAGCCGGGGATGCAGGCAGTGCGCTAGGCCCAGGCGGCACTGTGGCCATCCCACCGCATTAAGGACGAGATTCGCGCTGGGGAAACGTTTGGACGCAATTTCATCCGCGAAGCGAGGGGCTCTGCAGTCAGTGTGGGGGTCGGTTTACCGAATTCGACATGAATTCACCGGCTTTCTGAGGCGTTTTCCGCTGGAGACGCTTCTCGCCGCTTTCTCCTCGGTCTCCCCGCTGCCGCAAAGTGCTGTCGCAGCAAACGCCATTGCAACAGCAGTCAGAGACGTTTTACGACAGTGGAGGGACGCATGACAGCCGAGGCTCGCGCACGCGCACGCACACTACATATGCCTTGTTTTCTTGTTTTCCGTTGTCGAAAGCTTATAAATACATTTCATAGTAGTATTTGGTCCGAAAGTGTGTGGTTTTAGAGGTGAGGGTCTCCTCGAGGGGCCACATGGTCAGATGATGTTTTTTTAATTTTATTAATAAAGCTATTCTATTCTATTCTATTCTACGAATTAATTTCTTGTAAATGTAATTAACCATAAAAAAAAGATAGAAAAATGGGCTTCAGTGCAAAACCACAATTGTAACAAATATGACAGTTACAGACTGTATATAATTAATTACCTTCTGGCAGTGAATTGAGAACACTTTTGAGCACAATATCAAATTGGCTTTCAATTTTTACTTATTGTATTGATATCCTGGGTTGTTAATGGCTCCACTTTTTTTTCTTTTTTTTTTCTTTTTTACCAACAGACCAAGAGCAATGGGGAAAAAATTAAGAAACGTAAAGCAGAGATTTGATGGCCCATTTTTGGCTCACGTGTAGTTCATTTTTATTGCAAAATGAAAACACACAAAGCACGAAGGGGAAACAAAAATCAATAATCCTCTGATTTCGAAACGTCCCAGTCAAAAAGAGTCTCTCACAAAACTACACAACACAACATAGCAGATAATTCTATTTCATTAAAGAAGAGGTTATTACCCAGAAATAGCTATAACTCTCTCAATTCTTACCAGATTGACTTAAACATTTAAAAGTAGATTAATTTCTTAAGGGAAATTATCATTAAAGCCTACTAAATGTCCAGATGAAAGAGTCTTCCCAATATAGATTAAGCACTTTTCCTGATGACGTTAGATATTATCTTCTCTATGTCGATATTAGATCAAGGTCAAAAATCATAGCAGATCTGTAAATGCATTTCTTGCCGCGTTTACATGTGCTTTCCTGGGATTGATCGGCAGAGGGCGACAAACCCTCAGTAAATTCGGGAGAGGCAGCAATCCTGCAGCTCTTCCAGCAGGTGTCGCAAGCGGACCGTATGTTATTACAGAGGGGGAGCAGTGATCTGTTTGCTTTGGTTGGAGTTGGAAAAAGAGGAAAAGGACAGAAAGTAACCAAGTTACAAGCGAGTCAACTCACCACAGACTTCATGGGAGCAGCCGAGGCCCTGCAGGAAGGTACGGTGTTAGTGACATCTAATGGTATCGTATAAATATTTCAAGAGTAAACAGCAAAAATACACTCAAAATAAAAAAAAATTAAATGCCAGACCTGGGTAATGGCCCGGTGTGATGAGAGCCAACAAGAACTATGAATTTCATTAAAAAGTACCGTGTTTACTTCCCAAACTGAAACTCAAAGCTCGTCCCACGACAGTGGAGTCTACATGCCATTTAACTTGACTAAAGTTAAATGGCATGCCATTTAACTTCAGTCTGAGAGCAAGGTGTTCAGGTGGGCTTATATGTTACGAGAGATGTGATAGAAGCTGGCTGTTAAGAGCTTAAAGAGGAAAATAATTGCAATTTATTTAAAGTTTTGCATGACACTAAAGAAGAAAAAAACAATAAAGGAAAAATATTTTTTTTAGTTCCGGTCATTTTCTCTATAACCTTCAGCTTGTTGAATCAGCTGGAAAATGCATTTGGCGTGTGAACTTCATGCTTCAGATCCCTTCTGCATTTTGCTTTTCAAGACTGTACCTGCAAGTGACGACATTCACATTGATCAAATTCGATTCAGTTATTTGTTTTCCCCAAATAACCTTTGCCCTGTTTGCTGCACCAAACAATCTTATTCAGGTATTTGGCCTGTCCAAGTGATCGTAGAATTAAACCATACGTACTGCACCATCACAGCCAAATTAATCTTTCCCCAAAACCGACAGTCCTGAAATTAAACAAAAAAATTATATATATTATATATATATATATATGTTGTTTTTCCCCCACCATGGTGTCATGATAGGATTACCCCCATTGCACATCATTTTCATTTCACTACATCCAAATGTACACAGGTGACCGTGAAAGTCAGGCGAACACAGAAAAACCGGCTGTCATATTAATAAATAGATAGCTACACTGCAAAAATTTCTCCAGAAAAAAAATACTAAAACAAGAAAATTAATACTTAAAATAAGCTAAATTATTTGCCAACTGAACAAGAAATTTTTACTTGACAAGATTTTCAAAAATAAGAAAATAATTCTAGCCCCATGTGACCCAGCGTCTTGAAAATAGCATTTTTGGACTTAAAACAAGTATTATTTTCATGTGTTATTATTTTCAAAACTTAAAATAAGATTGGGCTTACTTCAGGTCCTTTGATTGCTGATCAGTCATCATAAAATGAGAAAAATGCTTGTTTTAAGTCAAACAGAACTTATAACCATTGTATATATATGACCATTCTAGCTAATAAGAAAATTAAGTAATAATCATCTTAAAACTAGAATAATTATCTTAGCGGACAATTTTGTTTTAAGCAAAAATGACTTATTCATCAAAAAACAAGTAATCTTTCACTTAATTTAAGAAATGATATCTTGCCAAGATTTTACTTTTTGCATTATGGATGGATAGATAGATAGATAGATAGATAGATAGATAGATAGATAGATAGATAGATAGATAGATAGATAGATAGATAGATAGATAGATAGATAGATAGATAGATAGATAGATAGATAGATAGATAGATAGATAGATAGATAGATAGATAGATAGATAGATAGATAGATAGATAGATAGATAGATAGATGAGGGGTGGGTGCCTCCATTAAGACGCTGACACGTTGCGTTGTCTTTCTTTCAGCGTCCCATTCTGCAGTCAATAATAAATCAAGGTCTTGCTAATAAAGGAGAAGAGTATTTTGTTTAGAAATATACATTACAGAGACAGAGCGATAGAGGAGGAGAGAGACGGGGCCTTTTCAAGTTAAGCCTTGGGGCTGAGAACTCTCTGAAGAGCTGGAATCAGACATGCACAATCAGTTCCCCTCTTCAAATCTCCTTTACAGGCCTATCTACTTGAACAGGCTTCTCTTAATTACTTTCTCTATCACTTAGCGAGCGGTGCCTGGGAGAGCAGCAGTGTCTTGCCAGAGACATTTGGCTGGTTTGAACCCATATTTATATAGGCCTATCTTCTTTCTCACAAGCCGGTCCCATACCTTCTCCCCCTCCGCCGACTACACCACCCCCCCCCCCCTTTCCCTCCCGCTTTCATTGTATGCTCCTCTTGTCTCTCCGTGGTTCTCCCCATCCCATCTCCAGCCCTTTCCAAATATCTCCGGGGTGTCGGTTGCATCATGTGACTGGTGTGCTTGCGATTACGGCGGGTTGGCAACACGTATTAATCTACGAGGAAGAACCCAAAATACCTTGGAGAAAAAAAAATTACAAAAATGACAGCGCGTTAAAAGGAGGTGTCGGGTCAGGGAAGGAGTTCAGGACATCTCAGGCTGAGACTGACACCCAGATTCTCTCCTCCTTTGAGTCACTGTGTCTTTCTGTCTATCTGAACCGGTCTCAGGGGCTGGAGGCCAAGCTTTGGACCCCCCCCCCCCCCTCCTACTCCTGCCTGTCACATTGGCTTGCTCCCCTCACTTTGCTCACTTCCCTATGTCCTCCTCCTCCTCTTTTTTTTTTTTTTTTTGTCTGGCGTCTGGTCCACTAGAGCTGTATTTAATTAGTTTCTGTTGGGTTAATTAGGGGCTAAAGTTAGGGGGTCGGACCCGAACAAAAGCGGGTCAGGCTGGACGGATGCAGGTGCTCCGGAGAGGTTGCCAGATACCACCGTTCAGATATAGATGGCCGTAAATTGTCTGGAGTATTTAAGGAGAGAGCGAGAGCCACCGGTAATTTTCACCACATATGGGACGGCTGGCTTCCTTTACGCACCCAGATTTCTTTTGGCATCACTGTTCCTCTCACGTGACGAATTTCAGCAGCCCTTTCCTTTTGCGTTCTCCACGAGGAACTGCCTCGCGTTCACTCGACTCACCGTTCGCTTTCATGTTCCCCCCCCCACCCCCCGTCTCACATTACACTGGCACACATCACACGGCAGATAATGTATGGTGCGTGCAAGTGATGTCTCTGCCAGTGCGTTTTTCCCCGCTGCCATACAAGGTGCCTGCGTTGTATGTTGTCATTCATATCGCTCCCAGCACTCAGTCCCTTGTTTTTCATCTGCGAGAGGCAGCTATACCCTTCCCCTTTGCTTTGGCTGTGCGTAATGAAAAAAAAAAAAAATGTGAGGGAGACATCAAATGACCGGTCCGAACAAGTGAAGTGTACATAAAATGGGCAACCAATGGCCTATGAAGCCAACATCAGTTGCTCAAATGAAGTGATCGTGTAAACGAAACAACTGAAGGCTGCAGCACTTTGAAGGTTAACTGTGTGTTTTATTGTTCCTGTGGCGTATTTCTGCAACTCGGAGGCGGCGCATAGTATAGACAGCGTAAACAAACAAGTTTGGTTATAGTGCAGAGGAAGTGCAAAAAAAAAAAATTAAATAAAAAAGAAGAAGAAGACAGAAAACAACCCTGTTGAGAAAGAGAGAGTGGGGGGGGGGGACCAGATGAAGTGATGAGGAGAGGAGAGGAGAGGAGAGGAGAGGAGAGGAGAGGAGAGGAGAGGAGAGGACAGGAGAGGAGAGACGTCTCTGGCAATGGCTGGAGCCCCTTGGTGTGTGAGGGTCCTGGGGCCCTTTAGACAGGCGCCAGCCCAGCAGGGAACCAGAGACAATCACGCAGCACCAGATTCAACGCGCTGAGATAGAAGGATGGTGGGAGATGAGGAGACGCAGAAGGGGTGGGATAGAGGGGAGGGGAGGGTGGGGGGGGGGACAAACAGGACAGCTGAGAACAAGGTGGAGGACACGGCAAGGGGAAGAGCAGAGAAGTTGAGGTGGAAACGGCGAGAGAGAAAGAGAGAGAGAGAGAGAGGGGGTGCCGAGTGAAGGAGTTGAAAAAGAGACAGGTGGAGAGGGAGAAAGCGACCGTGCACATCAAGGGGAGGTGAGAGGAGAAGGAGTGAAAGGGAAGAAAGCGCACGCTAAAGAGGAGATAGCATATATTCCCTCTGTAGCAGTCTTTATCAACAGCCCAGATCGTGGCGTATGAACAGTGATCCAAGTCAACCATCTGCTGAGGCTAGATAAGCCTGGGAGAGCTGGGTATTGAGCTGTCACTCAGGGAGGAGCGCAGAAAAAGAAAGAGAGGAGGGGAGAGAGAAACAGAAGAGAAATAAAGAGAGAACGGGAGTGGGCCTCGAGGAGGAGGAGGAGGAGAAGGAGGAGGCGGAGGAGGAGGAGGGGAGGGCTTCTGCACAAGGTGGGGAAATTGAAAGGCGAAGATTTGCACGGAGTGGAGAGCCTCCGTCTTGTTAGAGAAAGACTTAACGTCAAATAGATGTCCGGCCCCGTCCCGTCTGATCTCCAAATAATCCCCCAGTTAATAAGAGCAACAATGAAATTGGGCGAATTTGCTTGTTTTTATTTCCACTCGCCAAAAGTCGGTGCGCGCACGCACTGTCATCGCTTCTAATCTCACCGACGACGACGCGAGACACTTTGTCGTTCGTCTTTCCTGTCGCCGACGCCACACGCGTCCACGCAGAGTGTTCGTCTCGGCAAGTTCTGAGAACAAGCCGAGGCCGTTTTTTTTTTTTTTTCCCCCCTCCCAACAACTTTGTGATCACAGCCGAGCCGGGAGGTTGTCTCCCCGCTATCGGAGCCAATTCGACACCTCGCCTGATGGGGAAGATCCTCCGACTGGGCGAGTGCCTGATTAAGCCCGTGTGCAGGTGATTAAGTTAAATCCCACTTAAACATATCCCCCTAAACCACTTAGTGAATAACTATGAATGACAGTATTTTTGCAGCGTGCATATTTGAAAGGGGCGTCACACTAAGACGACTGGCGGACTCATATTCCGGGTGAATCCCGTCATCACTGGCTTGTTTTTATGTCTTTTGAAGGAGCGTGTTTGTTCCCGAATCGACGAGCATGGACTGGTGTGTTTATAGTATGATACTGTGCAAGTATAAGGGAGGAGGGGGGGGCGTGAATTATGGCCGGGAGGGGGGGTGGGGGGGGGTCAGGCCCGGCGGAGTTGGGGGGGGTTAGGAGGGGATTAGCTGAGGCCAGTTGGATCATTTTACAGCCGGAGGACCCCCCTTCACCCTCTGCAGTCTCCTGGACAATAAGGATTAAACTCCTCTTGTTCCTCAACTTCGAAAAAAACGGCAGGACGACAAAGACACTATTCCTCCTGGGTCCCCATGGCTGCGGCTGCGAGCTGAGTCGAGGAGGGGAGGATGGGGAGGGAGGGAGAGAGGGAGGCGGGGAGGGAGGGGAGGGGAGGAGGGGAGCAAGGAAGAAGCAGGGGGTCCATCATAAAATTAATCCCTTCACAGTTTCCTCTGGGTGCAAAGTGAGATATGAGGCAGACATGTCTAATGAAACGCTACAGTCATCTAAGGGCACAGTGATAAAAGCATGTATTAAACTAATGGGCCTCGTCATTAGTGGCTCCATTAAGCGGATCGAGATGGTGGCGCTCCGCTCTGGTGATCCGCGTGGAAGATAAATCATTTCCAAGAAAAGTTCACCTTCCGAGAGCCTCTGATGTCGGCGGCCTTAGAGGAGCATTGAGGCAACGTTGAAGTTCAGCCACCGATAATCTGAATCTATTTGCAGACTCCAGTGATGCATTCTGGCCCGAGGAAACACTTTTGGATGTAAAATCTCTGCGTGGTTGTTTGTGACATTTGTCCATTTTTTTTAATCGTACGACCCATGTGAGTTCACTGTTGCGTTGTTTAGTCGCAGGTCGTGGTTGCACCACATTAATGGTGCCATGTAAGCAGTAAGTAAGGTGATAAAAAAAAAAAAGTTTGAGAAGATGATTTTGCCCTGAAGCCATACATTGGAAACAACAATCAAAGGGGAATAAAAAAAGTTACTAAACTTCATCTAAATGTGTCTGAATAAAACTAACATCCATGTACAGCTCGTTATTAATATCAGACTGTGTAATCTCAGTTTAAACATAAAAAAAAAAAAAGTGAAAACTGCATTCTGCACTTGGGTCACGCACCTTAACAGATTTAAGCTTTTGTCTGTTAATAACAGGGGAGGATGTAAGAAAAAAACCAGAAGTGCATATTATTGCAATTGAGTAGTAATTATGAGTTCTTTCATGTCTGTACTTTACTCATGGTGAAGTATTATAACTTATTTAAAGTATGTAATGTGTTTATACTGCTCCTAAAAACTACACGTTGCCATTGAGTAAGCCAACATTTAATTTTCAAACCACCTGATCAGACTAAATATGCCACCGCATTTTAGTCAGCAGAGTAAATTGGGTGAATTTGTAAAAGAGTACTTTGTACTTTTCCTCAAATCTTTTTGTCAACCCAACTTTTACTGGTAATTGTTTCCTGATTTAAGCCCCAAAATTGAGTGTACATTATGTCTACCTCATGATTCACTTTACACATGTAAACTGTTCCTTGCCCTGCTAATTTAACTCACGGCCAGTCGGTAAATAGCTCTATTATATCCCACAATGTCTGTATGTGCTGTCAGGCAGATTTATATCATGACATGTCCAACTCGATGATGCTCTTCCCTTCACCGCCATCTGGCTGGAGCCCAGTGCGTCAAACTACTGGTTCAAAATGACATTAGAAAGACAGAAATCCATTGCGCGCTGTACTATTTGTGAACGAAATGTGTCGCATGCAAAGTAAATGGCAGGATAAAGCTCGTGTAAAAGCCCGATATTGAGCGGTGTGTGATCATAGCCTGAGGCGGCGGCGCTTAGGGAGCATTATGTGGCAAGGCGTGCGCCCGAGGACTCGGTGTAGGGCTCAGTATGGGGCGCAGTGCCGGGCGTACGGAGGGGAGACCTGTTTCAGTTTGCCCTCCGTGTTTGTGGGCTACAATTAACTGTAACAGTCATCGCCGATTCTGCTTTAGGGACTCGGTGACAAAAAAAAGTAATTCTGTGATGTTGTGATGCAGAGGATCAGAATTTACTGGTCAACATCCAAGTGAGAGGGACAATGAAAGAGGGAGACAAAAGAAACAGAAGTCCGTCGGTTTTAATCTGAGAATTAAAAAAAAAAAAAAAAAAAACTGGGGGAGTCATAGGAATGTAAAGAGAGGAGTGAGAAAGAGACCGAGGAGGAGGGCGAGCAGCACAACAGAGCCGGGTGGCGGGGGGAGCTGGAGGAAAGAAGAGAGGAGGGGCATTTCTTACAAAAATAGGGGGTTCTTTTACTTATAGCAGGGAAGAAAAAAAAAAAAAAGAGCAAAAGAAAAGCCTCTCTCGCCTCCTGGACGCAGTGTCAGACCCAATCAGTGTCTGGTCTGGCAGTGCTGCTCGTCTCCCAGGCACCGGCTCACAATGGAGGAGAGCCTCGGCCGCCACACCTCTCACTTCCAATCTGCCTCCTCCAGGACGGGCCCTGAAAGCCCAGGACCACGGGGAGGCACAACAATGCGCCTCAAAAATGTTCAAATTCTCATAAAAAAAAAAAAAACAACAAAAAACCCCAAGTCCCTGTGTGGTGAGAATTGGATTAGCAAGTAAAAGTAAGCTTTAGATGATTTTGTGTTGATTTAGACAGTTAATATCGGTATTTATTGTTTCAAAAAAAAAAAAAAGTGGGAATCAGCGTTGGCTTAGAATAGCGGCTGAGAGTAGGTAGGGGGTATTGTTCTTGAAGATTTTCCGCAGAAGAATGGGACTTAGTGTCAGGGTGCATATACATAAAGCCAAACACAAACATGGATAAACTGCGCCACGATTACAACGACCACAATCCCTGAGCTGCGGAGTCCTGCGCTAATAAACGTGAGCAACAAGGCCTGATCCTTAAAAACCTTGCCACTTCACAAAAAAAAAAAAAAAAAAAAATGTCTATCTTGAATAGACAACCCCCCCACCACCACCACCCTAAATCGTATTGTTGAGCAAATCCTGTATTAAAAGGAAAGGGTTACTCTGCATTTATACTCTTGAAGACTTTAGTTAAGCCAGTGCCGCTGCCACTTTGCGGCGCGGGCTTCATCGAGTAAATCCGTCTCTCAGCGGCGATTGGCTGGAGCCGAAGGGGCCATCTTTTTTCACACGCTTCATCACTCACAATCGCCAACACGAACACCACCGCCGCCGCCGCCGCCGCCGCCCCCGCCGCCGCCCCCCCCGGCTAGTGTTTACCCGTCACCAAACAATGGCTGGTTACTGGCAATTAAACAGCATTTTCTGAGGAATCCGTGGCACTGGTCTAATGGCATTACTGTTGGATGATTCAATCCCTGAATAGTCAACAGGATTTTTTTTTCTCCCCCCCCCCTCTCACCAGGAAAATACTGCTTCATCGAATTACCCGTATTACATAGATTTACCCAAAGCTTCTGATTCAGGGTTCACAGATTACCCGCTCCTCTAAAGATGGTGGGAGAAAGGAGTGATAGGCCGGGAGGGCCATGACTCCCGATGCCTGCAGCCAGCCAAACGCCAAAGCAGACTTATCCAACCAAGGGAGATTGTAAACTCACCTTAATGCTTTGTTTTTCTCCCCCCCCCCCCCCCCCCCCGAGTTGAACTTTACTGGATGCTTTGCGAGCCTCAGTCACACACACACACACACACACACACACATACACATGGAAATATAGGGAGCCAAACTGCACATTGTGCCCTTTGACCTTCCTCGGGTCGAGTCGAGCCGGGCGGCTCGGGGAACCGGGAAGATCGGCCAAGTCCATTATCTCACAATGAAGGGCTAATTACCGGGCCCGCAAGCCTCAAATCACACGGCAGCAGACTGCCTGTCTCTGTCCTCTGCTCACCCAACATCTTAATTGCTCTTTTATTCTCTCCCCGTTTCTACTCTGCCTCTCTCCCCGACTCTCTCCGTCTCTCGCCTCAGCCATTCCGCACATAAAAGCGAGATGCTAATTGCCTGCTATGGAAAATATTGGGCCTGTGATTAGCCAGGCAGAGGGTTTGGCTGGCCTGTCTGTGTGAGGGACTCTGTCGCGCCAGCGTGCCCGTTGTCGGAAAAAAAAAAAAATAGGAACGCGCAGCCGTCGGCGGAGAAAGAGGTTTTTTTTTTTTTTGCCTGTCATTTGCAATGCGGAGCGGGGTTGAAAGCACGAGGGCTGTTATTGTGCTCCAGTGGCAATTTGTCAGACTGCTATGTTGGCAAAATGTTGACAGGAAATCGGCTTGAACGAAATTACAGGAAAATTAGTTCAGTTACTTTCAGGCAGAGTTTAGCGGTTTTGTTACGGCACTGCCGGCACTGCGAAAGCAAATTATTTTTTCGCCCCTTCATGTTATAAATATCTGGACTCCTTTCAGTTAATAACAAATTCAGAATCCAAACGTAACTTGGGAGATGATTAATTGATAAACTTCTATTCTCGTATGAACTTCTTTTTCGTTTCTTTTTTAATATAGAACCCTGTTGGTGTTCCCTGCCCTGTGACCCTGACTTATTATTTTGATCTGGAGGTAATTCACTAATAATCCGCATAATCATGGAACAAGACAACAGGGGATTGTTAATAGACTCAATCTGGAGATCATATGGAAATAAGACCCAGAGGGGAAATGTGAAGATCCGCTGAAGAGCCTCTGCTTCCTCCACTGATCTCCTTTAAACCCGCTTCTTTTGTGAGAGCGAGCCGCTCCTTTATACGTCTCTTTCCTTTATTTTATTGCAGAACTGTGACGGCAAGAAAACAAAATTGTAACTTATAAACCAAACAAAAGCGCCGATCTTCACTCTTTCAACCCCCGTTCTCTATTTTCCTGGTAACCTTCGGCTCTCTTCCATGTCCGTCAGACGCCAGGCGATTATTTTAGCGACCGAAAGTCACCTGCCGTTTGACCTCGGGGGGGGGGGGGGGCTTTGTCTCGGCGCCCGACCGAAGCCCTTTTGAGGACCTTGACGGAGACTGAATCGCTCTTTCAGACGAGCTCTCATTGCGAATTCGCCTTTTTCCCCGGGCGCGTCGTGTCCAAGATGTTGGAAGAGATGGAGAGGAGAGGGTCTGGGGTTTTTTTTTTTCTTCTTCTGCTTCCCCACAGCGGCCTGCAGTGGAGTGGCCGGGCGGCGAGCTGATTGGTGGCGATGGGGCTGGCGGAGTTTCGGGGGGGGGGGGGCCGAGAGAGGGGTGCGGGTCGGCTGTTCAAAGGCTGGCTTTTTACATTGTTGGTCAGTTGGGGATTAAGGTCCTCTGTGCGGTAGAATAGCCCCTCTAATTAAAAAGGATAAGAAGGCAGGAAAAATAGCGAGAGGCACGGGAGGAAGCAAAGAGAGAGCGGGAGAGAGAGAGAGAGAGAGCAAATTTGCAGAGAAAAGAAAGAAAAGAAAAACTGTTTTCAGTGTCACTCCTGCAGCCGGGCCCATCAATTCAGACTGGATTAACTTTACACTCCTCCTCCTCCTCCTCCTCCTCCTTATTTCTCTCTGTCACTTTCTCCCCCGGTCTGTTTCTATCTCACAATTTCAGAACTTTTTCTCCCCACGTTCACTTTATTCTCTTGAATGTGTTCGTTCGCGGCATTAAGCTGGATAGATGGATTTGGGAAAAAAAAAAAAAGAAATGAAAGGAAAATACATATATTTTTAGGTTTTTTTGCAGAATTTGATGGGTTGCAACTCGGCTATAGAGTGAAACAAATGACGGTTTCAGTTGCGATTGTTATCTTACTTTATTTCGTGTGTGTGTGTGTGTGTGTGTGTGTGTGTGTGTGTGTGTGTGTGTGTGTGTGTGTGTGTGTGTGTGTGTTCCGTCAATCAGAATGTGAATAGAGGGGCTGTGTGTGTGTGCTGTGCCCCAGATGCCGGCTGACAGTAGGTGGGCTGTTTGCCGTAGGGATGCCAGGTTGTGTTTTTTTGTTTGGCCCTCCTCTGTCCGGCCTGCGTCCCGCCCCTCGCCCGCTGGGGGGTCCGCGCCCCCCCCCGGGGCCAGACCCTGCTGACCGGGGCCCAGGTATGAGGTCTCTCAGTTTGGCTAACACTATAGCCACAGGCCGTGGGAGGTTAACGAGGTACCAGCAGGCACAAGACACCCGACCCTCCCCTGGGCGAACCACAAGTGGTGGATGTATCTCAATGAAGGGCATGAATGTGATGTAATACAGGCTATAGGGCAATGGGCACCAAAGGGGGGGTTGAACCAAAAAAAAAAAGTGCTGCACTGCAGGTGTAATATGAAAAACAGAATGGATCCATGGCTATCAAAGACAAATCATCCATCATGGCGATTTCCTGGAAAAGGTCTTGGCTCACCAACTTTTATAATGTTTGTGGGAACATTTCTTTAGTTCATGTATTCATTACATAAAGCAAGTACAAAATCAATCCAACAACGGTATCTCATAATATCTCAGAAGGTCTTACCCTGTTAGAAAAGTGGCACGGTCACTGATTCTCCGTTTTCAGCCGGGACGTTGAAGACGCAACCTAAAATCGACATGCAAATTTCAAACTTTTTCTGCGACTGTACTGATTTGTGTTCGCGTCACATGCATTAACCTGAAAATACTGTGCGTCTCCCAGTGAAGGACGTCGATTACATCCTTTGAAACGGCTCACAGAAATAACAAGGTGGTTGTTTGATTCAATTTGAGGAAAAAAAATTAAGACACACTTGTCTGGGATGAACAATCCAATTAAATCAAGCTTAAATAAGCTCACATTTTTCTCAATTTCTCATATTTCCTGCAGCCGAATAAGGATTTCCTTTGACCTACTGTACACTATAGAGATCAGTAAACCGCTCACAGTTAGCAGTGTTTGCTGTTTTGCCAAGCAGCATCCTCAGGCGGTTATTAGTATCAGGAGCTGTAATAATAGAAGTAGTAGTATTAGTAGCAGTAGTATGTGTCAATCGTCAATCAGTTTTTTGGTAATATATTGGCAATTTACTGGCTATACATGCTAAACTGAAGGAAACTAAGAAACTTTTACATGTATATTTAATGGTATGGATGCTGTTTTTTTGTTTTTTGGGGAGGAAAATGAATGAAACTTTGTCAAGACAGGACAAAATCTGTGCAGCCAACTGTTCGTATGCTTCCTCTAAAGAAACCAGACATAAATCACTACTTCTACTGCATTCTTTGCGATGCAATCTCAAGCTTCATCCCTGTTGTTTTCCCCTGAAACACCTGCTGTCTGAAGCGCTCGCGGAACCTCTCCCATAACGCCGCAGTTCAATATTCGTAGACGCTCATTTCGGTTCCTTGTGATTATCAATACTCCACCAACAGCCTATCGATAAATCCATGAATATTCGGTGCAGATGGCAGAGGAAAACAAAAAAACAAAAAAAAATCACAGATTTCTGTCAGTGTGTGTGACATATGGCGATCGGTGTAGTGGTCCAAGTCATTGATTTGACCTTGATATGGACGGGGGGGGGGGGGGGGGGGGGGGGGGGGGTGTCGTGGTTGTGCAGTGAGCATCAAGAAATATGAACTCGTACAGTGATGCGACGTGGACGAAGGGGGACCCGGGAACCTGTGTGGACGTGGAGCAGTTTTTAGAGGATGTTTTTGGTTGGGTTATTTATTTATTTTTTTCTTTTTTAGTATTCGCGTGATGCCAGCCGGCGTTACGCGCGCCGTGAGAGCGCGTCTCAGTCCCACGATTCTTAGCCTCCGATTCGTCTCCCCATAACAGCAGGGGAAACCGTGACTTGGTCGATTCGCCGGGAGACAGGGGGAGGGCGTATTGCCACAGACATTAACAAGCAACTTCACCTTTTAACAACCGCGGCTCCGTTTAGCCGAAACGCTCCCCAGGGCTATTAGATATTTTCCCGATGAATTATATATCAAGAGCTGAAGATGAAAGGCCTCTGCGTGCGCCAAGAACATAGCTGTGGGACAACAAGGGGAGCAGATATTTAAGCCCCGTTAGGCTGTTTGTTTTAGTCTGATCGTTGAAGGAGGGGAATAGGAAAACTCCACTTACAGTAAATCTGCATATGAGGAGAGTGAGAAAAGCGCTACTATTAGAATTTGATCACGTTAATATATAGTTTAAAAATCTTATTCTCATATTATCTCATATTGTTGTATTTTTTCGTATATATTTTGATGCAATAAAATGATGTAACTCTTGAAAAAAAATGACATAAATGCTATGAATGATTGGAGTGCATGGGTCCTATTGATTTTCCCATCAGCCTCACAGTCTGTTCATCTGGCACATAGACTCCTAATTAGTTCTCTAACCTGCTGCTTGTTTGGGAGCATCAATCACCAACCTCTCATCCACTGCTGCCAAAGTTTGGTATATTCAAAAATAAAAACCAAAAATTAAAAAAAATTAAAAATCAGCTAATAAATATATATAAATTCCCACTGGTCTGGATTTGAATGAGAGCTGCAGATCGGCTGAAAGGGCAGGGCGGGATTAACTCCATTGATAATCCAAGCAGAGGTTTATGTAATCTTGAAATGCAAGTCCAATCATCTCAGATGAAAACACAGCATGGTCCAAATGAGAAAAAATTATTATATATATATATATATATATATATATATATATATATATATATATATATATATATATATATAAACATGTCCAAGTGGTGGGACTGTGGATGCATAAATGTCAAGCTACTGTTTTAAAGGCCTTCTTTAAATCTACAAAGATAAATCTACACATATAAAACAAGAACAGGTCTTCTAAAAGGTATTTTCACCAAATGCAACAATAACATGTGCTTGATCATTTTGTTCTGACTAAAACATGCAGCTGTGATTTATTTTTAATGATGTACTTTTTTCATACAGGAAATAACTGCTACTGTATTGTATTTCCTTGGTTCCACTTGAAAGCAATTGTCTTTTGTCTGAATGGTGTTGTATCAATAAAATCCCCCTGCCCACTGAACTGAAAGCTCTTTATAAAAAAAAGAAAGAAAAAAATAATAAAAAAATAAAACCCTTGGTTATTTCTGATTGGTTCTTCCTTGCGGTTCAGTTCTCCATATGAGATCTCAGAATCAGTGCGCACACACGTTCATTATTGTTGCAGGGAATTCCTTTTGTCATTTGTTATCAAACACACTTATTCACACACTGGCTTTATATAATCAGAGGTGCCCCAGATGTTGTTTAATTCCAGCTGCAGCCTGTGACACCTCTGCCCGTCGCTGTTCCTCTCGTTTCCATTGGCTGCAAACATTTCTCACCCTCTCTCGCTCACCCTCTCTCTCTTTATCACACACACACACACACACACACACACACACACACACACACACACACACACACACACACACACACACACACACACACACACACACACACACACACACACACACACACACCATAAATACCCGAGCATCTCTTACGATTCTCCAAACGCAGCGGGTTTTACCGGGAGGAGACTAATCAAGGCATTTTAAACCTCACGACTCCAGTAAGTGTCTTTTGCAACTTCCGCTTTCATATTTTTTTTGTCTCCTCTCAGATTGGAGATTGACTTTCTAAAAAGATGTGAGGGACTGTGCAGAGAGGAGGTTGGGGTTGGGGGGCTGGGGGTGGGGGTGTCTGCAGGGGGATCATTGGGGAGGCGTGTTTGGAACAGAACTTTTCTTTTCCTCTGTTGCCCCTGTGGGCGCGGAGCAAAAGGGGCATTCATCCGATTAATAGCGGGACAGTAGACCGATCCACAACTCCAGATAATACACTGACGACTGGAGTGACTTATGGGAAGAAACACACCGAAAGTCCCGATTCTTTAAAGCTTTTGTGGATTAAATCTTTATTTATTTATTTATTTTTGTTCATTGTGCGCGTCGACTTGCATCCAACCTGAAGTACAGAGCAATATCAACAGTGTAGGCACACAGCAATAATGCGTGTACATACATTTTCATTTGGGATTATGCAATATGCACTTTGATGCGAAATAAATAATAATTATAATTTGATGTATACACCATGGGCAGTAATAAAATGCTTATAACAAGAGAGGATTTAACGTATATAATCAAACTAATGGAGTAAACAGAAGCCATTGGGACACCACGCAAAATTTTAATGGGCCATTTAATATAATAATAATAATTAATAATAATAATTAATAATAATAATAATAATAATAATAATAATAAGAGCGTGAGCGTGTCCGTTTGGGAAAGTGAGTTGCAGGGTTGCTGGCGGTGAGGTTTTGGGGGAAATGGGTTCTGGTGGTGGAGGGTGGGTAGGAGGCGGTGTGTATATTTGTGTGTATGGGGGGGAGGGGGGGGGGTTGTCTGGCAGTCAGCTGGTCTGATAAATACAATGCCATGCTTTGTTTTATTTTCGTGACGCAGAAAATTGAGGAGGCCTGAATGCGGAGTCGTGGCTGGCGTCCTGTAATCAGGCCAGCGCGTGCCGTCCGGATTATCTCGTTAATTTCTTACAGAAAGAAAAAAAAAAAAAAAAAAAAAAAAAAAAAACTCGAGTAGCCAATAATAATTAATAGCTGGGCTGGGTATTTATTATTGAACGGATGTGGAGCAACCGGTAGCCGGGGGTGCAAGAAGTGACAGATTGAGTAGAGGAGTGGCCGTTATTGGCTGTATAAAGGCGTGCAGGGGTCCGGGGCCGCACACAGGAGCGCACCGGGGGCCTGGGAAACTCACTCTACAGGTAGGACACACTGGAAAATCAAGGACTGGCCTCACCGTAAAATTGTGCCTAATTACTTGATTTAAAATAAGAAAAACAATGTTAAAAAATATTGTTTTTGTTTGTTTTTTTTACTCTTTGTGGGTTATTAGTTTGACCAAAATTAAGCCAAATAAATTCCGAATTCGGACGTTTTAATATCGGAATTTATTATGATAATACAAATAAATTGAACTTGTACAGTGACCCAAATATTCAGACATAGCTAAAAACGATATACGTTTTGCAATTTTTTTCCCCTTCTTGTATATTGTCCTAAACGTTTCACTTTATTATTATTATTTTCATTTTAACAAATGAGGCATCATTTATTGATTGATTGTTTTCCTGTAAACTGTCTTCCAGTAGCCATGGGTCCCTCTCGTCGTTTGTTTTGATGAAGTGCTCCTCTCGAGTCAACACTTCTCACCTTCCCAAATCTAATTACCGGGAGCGATTCATTAGTGGAGTTGTGTGGTAATCACACCCAGAGACCCGATAAGACTGCGCAGTTATCGTCCCCCCCACTTTGGAAGGGAACGTCGAAACATTCGGCGAAACGTCCCTTCTTATTTTAATCATGTCACATTTGAATGTAACAAGGAATTAGGTTGAACCCAACAATAGGCGCGATATATAGAAATGACGGTGGTTGGGGTGTTTTTTTTTCAATGAGTGCTCAGTTTGCAGGATTGGCTTCTTTGTTTGCGCCCTAAAGTCTTTTGTTATCAGCATTACTTATCGGTCAACACTGGGCTTTGTTTCTGCAAATGCACCCCCCCCCCCCCCCCCCAACCCCCCCAAATCAGCTGTCTTATTTAGTTTCGCCCAACCTGTGGGTATATGCTAATTGAGAAGCCCGGTTGGGGCGCTGAGAGTGTGCGCATTTTAACGACAATGGTTTGTTTTCGGGCACTAGAAGAGGAGGAGCAGAGTGTTGTGTGGTGGGGGGGCTTATGTGGGGGGCGGAGTTATCGTAGTGTGTGTGTGTGTGTGTGTGTTTGGTGGCGTAAACGCCTGTCAACCACACAGAGCATCTTCAGTCCAGCAGGGACAGCTGGGGGTCTCCACTTGGCTTTAAGAGCTCGGCGAGTTCGAGGACGCCCACTTCTTTATACCCACCGCTGTGCGTAAAAGGTTGTGCGTTAAATAAAAAAAAACAAAAAAACGGACGGACCGGCAGACTTATTTACGCTCTTCAAAAAACAACAACAATAACAAAAAAGACCATTATCTTTTTTTCCCCCGTGTCTTATTTTAGGTTCTGGACGAACGGACGAGAGGATTATTTTTCTTCCCTATTTTTCTTCTTTTTTTTTTTTCCCTTTTCTTTTTGTTTTTCCATCAACCGATCGCAAGCATGATGTCCTATTTGAAACAACCACCGTACACGGTGAACGGACTGAGTTTGTCTGCCTCGGGAGTGGACCTGCTGCACCCGTCAGTTGGATACCAAGGTAACGTAGAACCGTTTCGATCTATCTTAAATCACCACTTAAAATCCGTCCTCCTGTAAATTGCACATTTATCCGTAAATAAATGCATTCGCCGGCTCAAAATTATTGCAGCCCAGTCGAGTGAGGACGTTGAATTTCGCTGTGGCCTTAACAAAGTGTGGCTCCGTTGTTATCAGGGGCCCCTCGGAAACAGAGGAGGGAGAGGACGACCTTCACCCGGGCCCAACTCGACGTGCTGGAGAATCTGTTCGGCAAGACTCGCTATCCTGACATCTTCATGAGGGAGGAGGTCGCCTTGAAGATCAACCTGCCTGAATCCAGAGTCCAAGTGAGTAACAAAAAAAAAACAAAAAAAACTAAGATAATGATCCTAAATCACATAGTTTTTAGAAGTGGATTAGGGAAGTGTGATGAGCAAAATATATAAATCCAGGCCTTATAATATGGATGGACGTTCGATATCATGTTTTTCGTTCTTTACTAAAAGTTGTGTAAAATAATGGTGAAAATGTACTAATTTTTTGGACAACAAATTCAGTTGGGGGTGAATTAAGTAAAACATATTGATTGGATCGCATTTCATTTTTATATAGGGAAAAAAATATTATGATCAAGTCATATTTACATTGAATTTATATGGTGTGTTTTCTTTTTCTTCTTCCCCTCCAGGTATGGTTCAAAAACAGACGGGCCAAACATCGCCAGCAGGCCCAGCAGACTCAGACCGGGGCGCAGAACAAGGCGGTGAGCAGGCCGGTGAAGAAGAAGGGTTCCCCGGTCCGAGAGGCCAGCTCGGAGAGCGGGGCCAGCGGCCAGTTCACCCCGCCCTCCACCACCACCTCGCTGCCGGCCGTGAGCAGCAGCAGCAGCAACGGCGGCGGCGGCAACGGCGGCGCCGCCGCGCCGGTGTCGATCTGGAGCCCAGCCTCCATCTCCCCGCTGTCGGACCCGCTGTCCACCTCCTCCTCCTCCTCCTCCTCCTGCATGCAGCGCTCCTACCCGATGACCTACACCCAGGCGACGGGCTACAACCAGGCCTACACGGGCTCCTCGTCCTACTTCACGGGGATGGACTGCGGCTCCTACCTCTCGCCCATGCACCACCAGCTGGCCGCGGCGGGCCCCGCCATGAGCCCCATGGGCGTCGGCGGTGGCGGCGGCGGCGGGGTGTCCAGCCACCTCAGCCCGGCTTCTGCGTACGGAGCGGCGGGGCTCGGCTTCGGCGGCGCGGCGGACTGCCTGGACTATAAGGACCAAACGGCCTCGTCGTGGAAGCTCAACTTCAACGCGGACTGTCTGGATTACAAAGACCAAGCAGCGTGGAAATTTCAAGTGTTGTGAGTTGACAATTTTGAGGGGGGGAAAAAACAAAAACATAACAAACAAAAACAAAACAAACTTGCAGAATAACAGGACGGCCAATCGACGCGTCACGCCCGCGGGCCCTGACTTCTACCTCGGGCCCGAGCAGAGCTGGACTAACTTATTGAGAAACACTGACTTCTCTCCAACTTTGATCACGGGCACGGAACAAACGTGTTGACCAAAAGAAGGGGGAAAGAAAAGGATCAAGAGAGCGAGAGATCCAGGCCTAACCCGGTTAAGTTTGAGGGATAGGTCAGGCTTTTTTCTTCTTTAAGCTCCTTAAGGACTCCCCTCTTCTCTCTCTCTCTCTCTCTTTTTTTTTTTTTTAATTTTGTTGGCACGCTGGAGTCCCTTTGATCAAAGCTGTGTGTGTGTGTGTGTGTGTGTGTGTGTGTGTGTGTGTGTGTGTGTGTGTGTGTGTGTGTGTGTGTGTGTGTGTGTGTGTGTGTGTGTGTGTGTGTGTGTCGCCCTGGCATGAATCTCGATGCACTATTTAATTTATGAGGAAAATATGTTGCAGATTAGTTATGAGACAATCAGTCTGTTTGCGTGTGAGGAGAAATGCTTCTTTAATGTGTTTCTGCACCCCCCTCCCCTTTCCTTTGTCATAGTTTTTTTTTTTTCAAAGTTGTAATTATTTTTTGTAAGTTGTATGCAATTTTTTTCCCTCCCCTTTTTTCTCGATTCTTATTTTTTTTTCTGCCACAAGCCAGCTGTGAATTTGATTTTTATTTCCATGTCTCCAGTGTTAAATGCTAAATTATTATGAGGACAGACTAGCTGAGAGAGACTAGGGAGTGCAGGGTTGTATCAAGCCAGCAGTAAAAAAAAAAAAAAAAAGCAGGGTTATATTTGTAAAGTGGTGTGTGGGGGGAGTCACAAACACTAAATATAACAATAAAGGCAATTTGACCTGACCCAACTTGGCTGCATGTGTAAATCCATCCAATTCTGTCTGGTTGTTTCAGAGCACAACATGTCAACAAGATTCAAAGGGAAGGGTGTTTTGGGGCTGTTATAAATTTTGCTGATATACATTAAACATGTTCAGTGTCATTTTTTTGTTCTCTCGCTGCTGCCACTTTCACAACTCGACAACTATTTCCACCTGCCTGGACAGGAATGGGGAATTACGAGAGAGCTATGTTAATCCCGTCTCATAAAGCGGATAATCCAACATTTTTATTGACAGCTTTGGGTCCCGTAACCCCCGACGCTGGCCAGTTCACACAAATGTGCAAACTCTGCTGGAAGAGTCCGACGGTAAACAGGAGTTTAGCAACAAGACAACACAGAAGGTTAAACAAACACGACTTTTAAAGGGCTAAAAACCCGTGTAAACAAACAAACAAACAGAAAAAATAGACCGTTCTTTAGTAAAAATATGGTTAAAATTGGATTAACAGAAAGATTAAAGTCAGAAAAACTTAAATTTGCTGATTTATTTTTTTATTTTTCAAAGTTATTCTTTGCTCCGGAACATAGAGCAACATTACAATGATTTGATCAGATTGAGAGATTGGGATTAGCCCTGCTGAACATAAGGGGGCCTGAATCCTGGGGGGGCCTCCTCGAGAGAGTCCTGGGACTTGTGCATGGATTAAAGCATTTGCTCTAATTAGGATGTGACAAGAGACGTCAAAGACGGTCTTTACAAGTCTCGCTTTGACTTTCCGCCGCAGTTTAAGGGCTTTTTTGTGTTTCCTATTGGACCTGAGAAATCTGGAGATGAAAAAAAGGGACTGCGTTATTGCCCGAGAACTACAAATGATCTTGGCTCTTTGGATTAAAGTCAACCTTTAATTTGAAGTTGAAAGAAAGAAAGACAGAAACCTAATTAACATTTCACATAAATATTCATCTTTAATATATTGAGGAAAAAATATATCCAACCCTGTGCTTCTTAACAATTCACAACTTCAACAGGTTTTATCATAAATGTCGGTAAAGAGCAGAAAGTTAGGTTTAGGGGGGGTTGGGGGGGGGCACAGTATCCATTCGGTTTTAATTACGCACAAACGCCACTAAAGAGGACATATGGGCCAGGCAGACGCGCTTCAATAATCCTCTCGTCGCATTTAAGGATGTTAAACAAAAAGAAAAAGAGGAGAGAGAGAGAGAGAGAGAGCACGATTTGTTGCCCAAGGCAGGGCTTACCTGGCCACCCCCCCATCTATCTATCTATCTATCTATCTATCTATCTATCTATCATCCATCCATCCATCCATCCATCCATCCATCCATCCACCCATGAATAATCCAGATTACTTTACTCATGCTTCCTACACAATATAATCTTTTTTTTTAATTCACGTAAACTTTATTCTTATCAATAGAGAACATTTGTGTGTGTTTACGTTTGTGAAACAAATTGCGGCGTTTTCCTTTTTAAACATTAGACTTCGATGACTTGTGTTTTGAGCCTTGATATTTTTATAAACAGTGAATCCAATGACTGCCACTGCTAATTAAATAAAACACCTCTACTTTGAGTAGTTTTAGAGGACTTCTCTACTTAATCGCATTTTTACTTATAACTGATAACAGCATGAGCAGTTTTACATTTGATCGCAAATTTCCAGTATTTTTCTTTTAAATTTTCATCAATTCACGTCATCCGCTTATCATCAATCATCCATCATCCACCCACACAGATCTATTCATGCTTTACAAACCTATTCATGAAACCGTACTTTTTAAAAGCTCAGATTTATTGCATTAGTGAATTCTGCAGAATAATAATAATAATTAAAAAAAAGGATTCTGAAAGTTCATCAAAAATAAATACTCCAAGATGATTTAAAACAAACAAACAAACAAAAGGAAAAAAGTCAACGCTCATTTTCACTGATGGTCATGTGACTGCATGTGCCATTTTCAAAGGATGAAGAGATACTAGTGAAAGTATTGGGGCGACACCCCCCCAAACCGCCACTTTGAGAAAGTGACCCAGCATTTCTCAGCAGCAGCTGTAAAACCCATGCAGCCTGCCCAAGATAAACTGAACAGACTTTCTCTTATGAAGACAACAACATTCAAGATAAACAATTGGGTGAGAATATAACTGAAGACCATTGTTATGCATAACTATGTGTCCTACATTCCCAGGGAGGCAAGTTTGTCTATCACATATCCACACACAGCAAACGCATACATAATTCATCTGCAGCGAACAGCAGTTGTGGAATCTCATTTAAATGAATGAAAACAATAGTGTTCCTGTGCTCTCGTCAGACTTGACAGTTGAGGAATATGGTAAATGGTTAAAAGTGGCGTTAACACTTCACGACCCCTTTCCGTCCCCGTTAAGCCACGCGGCGTGCGGAATGATTTCATCTCGTGGATTATGCAATTTGGTGAGATTAGAGCTAAATTCTATGGGACGCGCACACTAAACGTCGACATGTTGATGTTTTAATGGGACTAAAAATATCCCGTTAATTGCTCCCGCGACACTGAACTCGAATTTGACTTTACGCCCGCGACGTCGCTGAGCTCATTTTGAATTTGCTTTCACTTTGCAACCGCCCCCTTATTCTGGTGTTAATGGCGGCGGCGCCTGTTGAGCTGTTGAACCTGTTAGTGCTGCTGTTATTTTTTGTTAGAAAAGCTCAGCAGTGGCGCATCGACTCGGTAAATACACCAAGAGGACAATGGGGGACTTTATCAGGAGAACTGTTTGAGAGTGTCTTTGTCGCTATAGTTACTGGAGTGCGATTAAAGGATGATAAATCTCAGCTTCTGTTGCTGTTACACTTCATTAAAGTGGCTGATAAAAGTAAACTGAATTTACATGTTTGGCTTTGTTGTTCAGTCAAGCGCTCGAGTTATCCTAATGTTTTCCTTTCCTCTCATGAAAGCTCAATGGAATTAAAAGGCGTAATTGCTAAATTGCTTGTTTATTTTTTTTTTTTATTATAATGAATAGTATAATGATGATCAAATTCACATAACCGCTCACTGTTCAGAGGCTATTGATGCTTCAGCTATAGACCATTGTTTTGCGATTTGAGCAAAACTTCTATGTTATGCTTGTGAAGTACGTTTTTTCAGATTACAGCAGGTTTTGCTGTATGGCAACTCTGTCCAGTATAGCAGAGGCCTTGAGGGTGGCATACCACAAGGCAGCTACCTGGGACCTCTACTTTTTCAGTATTATCCACAAATGATCTATACCTTGGACTACAGAGCTTCCCCAATTAGTACTCTATGCAGACGATTCTATCCTGTGTGATACTGCTTCATCATATATGATGTTGTCATCAAAAAATTGTGTATGATTGGATTGAGTGTCACAAACTTGGCCGGGCAAAGTACAATGTGTTTGATTCAAGGTTGTATAGTCATTTTAAATTTGATATACAGTCGTGCAGTTCCACCATTCGACATGCCAACTGTGCAAAATTTCTCGGAGTGATATAATAGATTACAACATGTCTTGATCCTGAACACATTGTTTTAAAAAATGAGCAGTGCAGATGGTATTTGCTGAGACTCATGTCATCTTGATTATCATGCCACGATTTGGTCAAATGCCAAGGTGACATTTAGTCCTGGACCTGGAAAATCTGAGTCCCCATCTTTACTGCAAATTTGAATTTAAATTCCATTATGTCTGTTTGGTTTGTTCTCATCTAAACTCAGTTTCATTATCATTTATTATACACACGTCTGTTTCTGTATGTTGACTACACAAAATCTCCAATAATAACTTTGTTCTTCTCTAATCCAAATTGATTTCTTTAAATAAATAAAGGGGAGAGAAACAGCCGCCACTTTCAATTGTGACTTTTCCAAATTCTTTTTAACCAGCCAGCCTATTTATTGACGCCCTTGGGGGTCAATGCATTAAATCCCATTTTGAAGTACATGTAACCAGGAGGAGAGGGCGGCTCTCGTGGAGCACATGGGGAGGCGATGACGATTAAGGGCTTTGACTGAGGGTCCCAGAGGCAGCGAGGTTCAAATCCCGGCCCCCCGGGTGACGAAGCCACTAACCCTCCTCGAGCTTGTCACTGGAGAGACGAATCTAAACATTAAAGCTAAACAAGCACAGGTGACCAATTCTTCCTCTATAGTCCCAGAGAGAAATTGGATTTGCTCATCACGTGTATTTTAATTGTTAAAAAAAAAACTAAACTTCAATCACAATAAGACTTAGTGTGAAAGTGAGAGTCAGGATTATAACTAGAAGGTCACGAGTTCGAATCCCAATGACGACACATCGTTTGGCCTTTACATCCCAGACTGGGAACGTCAGAAGGGAAATAAATACACTCAGGTGTGGGAATGTAGAGAGGAAATTAAAAGAGGAAATTAACGTTTACGAGTTAACGTTTTGAAAGTAAAGGTGCTTGTTTTTCTCATTTTATTGACAAGCACCTTTCTCTGTTCCTTATTTTTCAGGGATCATGTGCAGAAAAACAATAATCTTAGAGAAAGGATGATTTGTATTAGATTTAGACGTAGCGAGTTGCCAATATTATAAAACATATTACAAATATAACCTACAGTAAAAAAAAATGTGTCACATTAGCAATAACCATTCAAATGTATGGCCAGGTTTCATAAAATTCACACAGAATACAAAATAATCTTACGCAATACATTATAAAAACAACGCCAAGAGCTGGGACACAACATTACAATACAAATTATAAATATAAGCAACAGTAAAATTAGTAACAATATTATGAGCATTTGCAATAACCATTACAACCAATCACCTGGATTCCTAAAATGTATACAGAATACTAAAATACATTGTACAATAATGCAATGGACAATTTAAATAGACTAATTCTGACACAGCTGGTTTCATAATATGGAAACTCTGCAACAACCTTTTGGTTCAAACTGAATTAATCTGTTGATTGTCGTGAGCATGTTTGGCGTAACAGATGGTTTTCAGCTGCATTTATCAGGTCCCCCCCCCCCCCCGGAGATCACTGGGGTGTTTTATTGCCTCGTCGGTTTGGCTTTATTCCAGGTTAGGATGAAAATCGCTGTACAAATCGCTCTCTAACTGGACCTGCCGAGTGGTGCTCCAGCAACAATAATGGCTGATTTTGGCTTCTGTTTGGGCTATTTTTGTTCCATGGCCAACCCCATGTGGGAACAGTTAATAAAAAAAAACCCAAAAAACAACAAAACATGACATTTAACTGTTGTTATCTCTTTTCCAAACTCATTTTTTAACAAAAAAAAAAATAAATCATTTAAAATACTGATTGATTTCTAAGTCGTTTTATTTTCCCGACGACACAATCTAAGAAAATCCCGTTACAGGCGCCCTGTGAAATCATAGAAACTTATCAGATTTGTCTCATAATCTCTGTGCAACTAATCTCATCCAATGATAACTTAATTTATGTAGAATTAACTGATTTCCAAGACATGAGCTGGTTCCGAATGTGTGTAAACCTCTTACGAAACAAAAAGCAAAATATCAAACCGAAGGGTTTTTTTTTTTTTTTTTTTGTTAATGGTGCTGGGATTTGAGTCTCCATCATGTGATTTGTTGTGACACACAAGACACGATACACATAATGCTGAAATGTTGACGTTAGACGAGTCGCCGCCGCGCTAAAAACACACTTAAACGTCACATACGCAACATGCATGCGAAGCAGAAAGCTGATTACAGGTTTACAGAACATCCAGCATATGTAAAAGAATGAGTTTCCATTAGAGAATTAATGCTTTACATAAAGTTAATGCCTAGTTAATGTTTCTGTCTCTCCACTTTACAAGGCATCCATTTAGCCCCCAGACCATACCAGCCTGGATTATGTGGACATTCAGCCAACAAAGCACTCCTGCCCTTATGAGAACACACCATTAGCATGGGACGGGGGAAAAAAATACTTAAATCTCCTTATACAAGCAATGGGGAGATGTTTTAATAACAGATTACATGCATTTAATGGCCAAATTTACATCCATAAGCTCGAGCTCAAAGCGTAAACAGATGATTGAGGAAATCTCTGTCAAGGAAGTTTCAGCGTCGGGCACGAGAGCGTCGATGAGGAGGAGGCGCTGTGAGTGAAATAACGCTCGATGGAAATTGAGTTTCTTTCAGGATTTCACTTGTAAAATGAAGTATAATGTTTTTTTGTTGGGTTTTTTCTCTACCACAGCACAGATACAATTGCTGGGCCTTTATTTTAAGAGACTCTAAGAGAATCTGAGAGAGTGGAGGAAGATACCTGGGGGGGGGGGGGGGGGTTAGTCACTTGGCCTTTTGTATTCAAATCATCTGGATTCACAAAACATCAGAAAACAATGTGGGTCACCAGGGTCGCCATTGTTACGCAAGACTTTAGTAGTTTTATTTTGAAATCATGATAATGACAAGGTCAAGTATGACTCTTAAGAACTGATTTTAATCAAACTAAAAAAAAAGGCTTTGTATAACATTATAGGGGGGCAGTGATGGACTAAAGGTCAGGGCAGCGAGCTTTGCACTGGAAAAAAATGGGATTTGAGCACCAAATCTGTTGAAGTCCACTAAAAGTCTCGCCCTGCAGCGACAACACTTGTCAAATAGTTCCTTCTATCCACTGATGTGACTTGTGAAGGGAGCAAGCAGCTGAAAGGTGATTGTCATCATCCGACCAACATGCGATAAGTGATCCGTCTGCAGATCCAATCAGCTGTTCCCCATAATATTTCATAACATTAACAGGCTGTCATCAGCTCACACTTGACTTTTATGAGCGGTTGGACGTCAGAAACCCTGGTAAACAATCCCAATAATAAATCATACAGGTGTGAGATGTGGTTTTAACCATCTCCGTGCCAAACACCCTACTATCCATGCCATAAAGTGTTTTTTTACACAGCGGCTCTCGTCCGTTTTTATTTAATCCACCCACACACTTCATTAATCTGTTTATATATAAAGTGCTTCAGAATGACCACAGGGGGGCCAAATTGCACAAAATAAATAACACAAATGTTTGAAAATGTCGAATGACATTTAAAAACCTAGGTACACAAAATACCTTTAATACTTCCACACAGCTCACGCATGAACCCGTCTTATTACATGGTGTTCAGGGTTTCAACACAGTGGGTGAGGTTCAGTGGCAGGTTGTTTCTGTATATGTGTGTGTGCGTACGTGTCTGTATATGTGTGTGTGTGTGTGTGTGTGCCTGACCCTATTTGCAGCTCACAGCAGCTGTGGCAGCACCTTATAATAAGGTCACATCATAGCTCACTAAGTGGACAACTTGTTAGACATGCAGACACCTCAACCACCAGTCCTCTTCCTGTACTGTTGCTACAATACAGGGGTCAAAGGTCAAGGGGGCCCCCATTGCTTTTCAAGCGAGACAGACAGAGACAGAGAGATAGAGAGAGAGAGAGAGAGAGAGAAAAAAAAAACCCATTCACATTCATATCCAGCTCCCAAAAAAAAAAAAAAAAGTGGGCCATGAAAATAAAGAGGGCCGACAAACTGTAACACCACAGGAGGAGCCTCATGATTACAGTCACCTAATAATACCCCCTGCGTCAATGACCTTTCTCATTCTTTCTGGGCAGATGGAGAGGTAGCGGACTGCTAGGAGGACGGAGGCACAGTTTGCCGACAGATGCCTCTCCTCCCGCCCTGCCCCGCCCCGCCCCGCCCCGCCCCGGCCCGGCCCGGCCCGGCCCGGCCCGGCCCACCTGTTAAGGGCAGCAAGTGGAGCTCCTGGGAAGGCGAGCGTGTCTGTTGTGGACACACGCAGGGGAGGAGGCGGCCAGGGAGGGCCCCGGCTGGGAACGCCGGCACGTGCTTCCCCACGGAGGCCTTCCTCCAGTAACATCCAGCATGTGTGCGTGCGTGTGTGTGTGTGTGTGCGTGTGCATTTCAAAGGTTTTTGACCAGTGCAGTGGACCACCTCCTCTCTGATTGCAGTTCAAAAAAGAAGGGAATGATCAGCAAGCGAGCATCGATGCGTCCATGGGGTTTGTAGATCAATCGTGGATACGTGTGTGAGTAAGCACACACACGCGTGTGTGTGTGTGTGTGTGTGTTGAGGGGAGCAGGAGGCATGTGTCCCCTCATGCACCCCCACAGCCACCAAACGCCTGGCCACCTGCTCTGGGATTAGAGAGCATGCGGATTACACGCGTCACAATGGAGATACACAAACACAAATATGCCCTCGGCCAACAAAGGACACACACACACACACACACACTCACACCGGACGGCCTTACCGCTAATCGCTTTTAGCATCTCCAATATTTTCACAGTTTGGGATGCGATGACTTGGGGCGCGCTGCACGACATGGGAGGTGATATTTCTATTTGTGCTGATTGAAGCTGCGAGTGTGTTTCTGCTCTGCCAATTCATCTCTGTATGTTCCAACTGCTTTACTGCTTCTTTCTCTGTGTGTGTGTGTGAGATGTTTTTCCCCGTTTGTTGTGACTCACAGCAGATCTGCTGTCCTACTTTTGAACCATAAAAACAGCGTGACGTCTACAAGCGTTGACCGACGGGCCGCCCCGAGTACGTAAAGTGGACAAACAACTAAAACTGCCACTGAAGGCCATCGCTGGTGCGCTAAAGTGCCACGTATAACACAAATGGCACCTCTTTAAAGATTACCCAGAAGGACTTTACCTCACAATGTCAGCAAAGGGAAACGGGGGCTCAGTGACTCAGTGAAGCACGAAGAGCCCTTTGCTTGGTCGCATGCCTAAGTGTTCATTAAAGGCTCCTAATGATGTGAGATGATAACAACACAATAGCAGCAACGTACGTGATTACCCACCCGGGAACTGTTTTTTAAAACGCTTCATTTGAAGGTCTATGTGGTTTGACGGATCTCGCTGTTGGACGTCCTCATTTCCTGTGGCCTGTTTTTGAGTCCGGGGGTGATTTCTGCTAAAAAAACCAAAATAAAACAGGTGCATTCCCTTTAATTCCCTTTACTTCCTCATACGAAACAGAGACGTGAATGAAGGAAATGTCAGGAGTGAAGGAATAAAAGCGAGCAATATTACAAACAGCACCCAGGGGCTTTGAGAGTCGCCATCAATTCCTGCCGTGCCAAATTGAATCACTTGCCTCTGTGTGCATGATGTAATTCGGCGGCTTTTTTGTCATCCAAATATATTCTAATGGCACGGCTGAACTAAAGCGAGCGCTAAAATTACAGTAAAGTGATGTAAATGGAAGCCAAGATCGTGGAGTACAGCCAAAAAAAATAAAATAAATAATAATAATCATCAGCCCCACACTAACTATCAGCACTGCTCAAGGGCATTTAATCATTTTGACCTTGTTACGCTTGTTGGATGGCGGCGGCGGCGGGGAGAAAGAGAGGCGGGCTGCCGAAGTGCCACCGGGCCTGCGTGGAAACACAGTCATGGTGGGATGGAGGAGAGGCGGGGAATCTCCTCGCACTGTCTTCTTGCCCCCATGGGGTCGGTGGGTTTGTTTTGCTAATGACCCCATCCCGTTATGACCTCATTCAGTTTGCGCTCTGTAATTGGTGGCACGCTGACACGGCGCATCGTGGAGGAGGGGGGAGGGGCTGACACGCCTAGAGGGGGGGGCCGTCCCATTGTAAACATTCCTCCCCGACAAATAAGGCATTGTTATTGGTGATCAACTACAATGAGGGGGGTGGTGCGTGTGTGTGTGCGTGTGTGTGTGTGTGTGTGTGTGTGTGTGTGTGTGTGTGTGTGTGTGTGTGTGTGAGAGGGAGATGTAAAAGGAGCGATGACTGTACAATTTTTTTTTTCTCCTCCACACACAAAACGTCAATAAAATGCCTTGTGGTAGGCAATTAAAGTAGATGATTTGTCAAAAGTTAAAAATTGCTGCATAATAGGCCTAAAAAAAAAAAAAGCAATAAGAAAAACCAGATAATAATTCATGGCTCTAAAGTGCAGGTGCTTCATAAGGAATTACTATATCATATGTTCATCAAATCACTATCATAGTCTTGGGATTTCTACATTAGTAGTTAATAGTTTGAGTGTAATTAATTAAATTTTCAAGATCTAAAAAAAAATATATCTATGTGGAATTCTGTTTTAATATATGGAGGTTTTCCTGTTTGATTGACATTATAGCAAATTATGTTATTTTAATGTTTTAGATCTACAGTACACTTTATTAAGCTAATGGTTTATATAGATGATAACATACTTAATTTTCCACTTATGGTGAACATGGGTTTCTCCATATACATATATATCTCTTTTGTTTTGGAATATAGTTTAAATACACTGTGAATAGAGGATCTGGGTCATTCACACACGCATACACAAAAAACAGTTGGGTGAGTTTAAGACATAAATTGTAATTGATAAAAATATAGATTTTCCATACAATGCCAGTCATAATTGGATCAAACCTACCAGCTTCAGTGTTATTGAACGTGTGTCCTGCCGTGCGGACGTGGACAGATGGTGCTTGATCTCTTAGTTTACATCGCTGTTGGTCTGTCACAGCCAGTAATATATATCTTATTACTAAAGAGAACAACAGACTCTCTACTTTTTTCTCTTATTTTCTTTGACTTAACAGGCTTTACCCTGATTCAGCCATGTTGGTCTGTTACTATAGCTTGCTGCTTCGTCCCAATGTATCAGACACAACTCCTGTCCTCACAGCTTGAACAATCTGTTAGAACTTTAATTACTGTGGAAATTGCTCGAATCAACCAAAGTCGTCACTGTTAGTTTGTCTTAGTGGTTTATAGAAACTTTACTTTAAACTGACTGGAAACTATACGTATTTGGACTTTGGTCAGAGAGAAAAAGTCGTAAACCTAATGACGAGTGATTGTAAAACAAGTATAAATCATTGTGTTTATTGCACACTAATAACTCCACTTATGTTAAAACTGGAAGATTTTACGAATTTAGAGCAAAAAGTAATCTTATTCTGTTAAAGCTGAAGGTGGTGCACATGTTTTACTAAAACTATATTGGCATAAACTAAAAATCGTCTTAATCAAGTGAAGCCGATGCCATAACTGGTTGATTTAAAGACATTTCATTTGTTCAAGGTGCAACTTAACACAGACCTGTATAAACATTTGGCCATGTTAGCTCTTTCATTTAATCACACGCAGTCATTAATTTATTAGATCTCATTATTTGCAATTCCAGAATAAAGTCGATGAGGATATTTTAGAGACTGCGTCCCGGCTCGACACATCCCAGCAAGGTTACAAAAGACTGTATTGTTTTTATGTACATTATACATCTTTAACCTGTGATGGACGAACTGGGATAGTTACCTCCTCATATTCCAACTCATCACGCCCCAAATTTCACCTAACCGACGGATGAAAGTCTGTCACACACTGGGGGCGGGAAGCTATTAACTACTATTAGACCAGTTGCCTGCAACCTGTGACTCTGGAGACGCATGTGGCTTTCATTCTATCTTGTTTTCACTTTATTTACAAACACAAACTCATTTTCAAAAGGGCTTTTTCAAAAAAGCAAAACAAAATTGGCTAAAATAACAAGAAATGACGAGGAGGGGGGGGGGGCAGAGGATGTGCACATAATCTTAATTTATTGTTCATTTTTTCAAGACCATATAACTTTTTAAGGGTTGTTTAATCCTAGAATTAAAACTGTGTTAAATTGGATCGATTGGAAAGTGACACAAAAAAAAAACGTCTCTTTTAGTCCTAAAGGTTGCAGGGACCTGTATTAGGGTGTGTGTAGCGTAGGGTGTGTGTGTGTGTGTATGTGTGTGTATGTAGTACTCTACTCCACTTAGAAAGAAAAAAAAAAAAAAAAAAAGCCTCAAGTGAGCAATCAGTGGTCATTATCACAAGTCAAGTGTTGTAATTACACGTTACATTATTCTCATCAGTTACTGAGCATTTATGACTCGAATTTGCATTTATCATGTCTTCGCTGGACAGGAAATAAACAAAGAGGATCCATACGTGTGCAAACAAATACACCCACAGACTCAAAACACACACACACACACACACACACACACACACACACACACACACACACACACACACACACACACACACACACACACACACACACACACACACACACACACACACACACACACACACACACACACACACACACACACACACACAAGAGTATTTGCTCTTTGCTTTCCTTGGGTGGCAGAAAAGTCATCTCTCGTAGCCTCCCCTCCTCTCCCGCCTCACCTCTCCTCTCCTCCCTCCTCATCCCACTATCACGTCGGACAGGGTCTACTTAGAGAACCACGCCAGAGAAAAGAGAATGGGGAGAAAAAGGGTATTATGACAGTGAGGGGAGAGAAGCGAGGGAGCGGGAGAAAAGAAGGGCAGACAGGGTATTATGAGAGAGAGGGATGAGAGCAGTGAAGGCATTTGGAGTCTTTATTCGCCTTCCTAAGCCCCGGGCTCCGCTCCCAATCCGATTGGTCGATACAGCCAGCCATGTAAATGAAATGCAAAGCAGAGAGACCCTGACTTTGCTTTGCCAATTTGTGGGGCCTTTTTCTTTTTTTCTTTTTTTTTTCCCTCTCTTCCTCCGCCGATGGCTTCGCTCTTTTATCAGTCTGTCTTCCTCGCAACGTGATGCCTTTCTTCCTCAGTATCACAGTCTGCCGCCTTCAACCTCTGATTCTTCCCCTTTCTCTCTCTTCCTCTGAAAGATAGGGATGTTTTTCTCCTTCTTCTTTCCTCTAAGAGCTGAACTCTGCACTTCTCTAATGTTCAGCTCAAAGGATTTAATCCAGCGAGGGCTTTTTATTATTATTATTATTATTATTTTTATTATTTCGTGTGCAGCGGCATTGAAACACTGGGTTTGAGTCCACGCTGTTGACTTCTTACTTTCACAAGTTCAAACTGCACGTGGAAGACAACGGGCCGAAGTGCACCTGATTGAACGAAAGCAGTGTGGAATGATGTGGACGTGTACAGTGTGAGATGAAGACCCTCCTCTGCCCGTACAGTAAGAGGGGGTGGGGACACGACCAGAGGACCAGTAATGGGGGGGGGGGGGGCTGCGTAAAGCCCCCCCCGGCTGTGTGAGATTTACTTTTGCTGTTTATTCATTTATTTCAAAGAGTCTAATCAGCTCCCGCAGTGTTTCGTGTTTTTTGATTTTAACTGGATGTTGCACAGTGGCAGGCCAATAGATTTGAGAGGGGGGGGGGGGGGGGGGGGGGGGGGGCTGAAAGTTTTAAAGTTTTAAGTGCAGACAAATGCTTCAGTCTGTCCCAGATTAAAGATGCCCACAACCGCTGTAATCCCTGTAACACTGCCAAATTGGTATTTCTTTACTTCCCATTGCTGTACAGAGCTGAATGAATACAGATTGAGAAAAAAAGAAAAAAAAACGACAGCGAGGGTTACATGACCTGCGTAGCCAGAATGAACCGCATGACCCCCGGTGCAAAGTCCTCTAATTAATTCCACCGTGGAAAAACAGATTCGGGCAAGAATCGTGAATCCATGGGAGGAAAGTCCACATAGTTGCCAGTTGGATAAAAAAAACAACAGTTCAAATCATTTCAGGATGTAAAATGGTTCATTCTTGATCGTGAGTGTGAGCAGACCTGGAGTTTTATCCGGCTAATGAACTGGTGAAGTCTACAGTGCCAGTTGCAATGGCTTGCTGTCAAAAGGAACGGCTCAATAAGTTCTTGTACTAAAGAAACATAATAAATGACAGAATCTAAAACAAACCTGTCCATCAGTCTGCTCAGCCTGCTTCGTCCAGGACTACGGCTGAGAGGCGCTGAAACCCTGATATTTGATGCTGATTAGTGGCGCTACATGGATGGATGGATGGATGGATGGATGGATGGATGGATGGATGAAAAGCATAAACGGACACACGAAGAAATCGTCTTTTCTGTACGTTCCTTCATATTATATACGTTTTAAAAGCTCTATACTGAGGAAAACGATAAAAAAAAAAAAAAAAAAAAGGATCTCAATATAAAATTAAAAAATACAGATTCACCCCCTCATCACATGGTCGTTGGATTAAAGAAGTCCTCTACAATCTAAAATTGGAAAAACTCCGGTTCTCGTTAAAGGGCTTTGCTCAAATGTTTCTGTCCCTTTCTGTTGTATATCAACTCTCTTGATTTACACCCAGATCCTGATGAGGAATAATCTCTTCTATTTATTTATATGTTTATTTTATTTATTTATATTTTTCTTTTTTCCTCAATCTTTTATATCTGTCTTCTACGTGGTATGAGTGTGCGAATGCTTATGTTTGCGTTGTAGGTTTGTGCCATGTGTCCAAGGTTGTTTGACCTGAGTGGGGTGGGTGGGTTAAGGGAGGGGGGGGCATGAGGGTCGTTATTACTTCAGAAATGTACCGTTCTATTTGTATTTGATTGAAAAGTCAATAAAAAGAGTTGGGATTAAAAAAATACAGATTAAACCTAAAACGTGTGGAAAATGTAATGATACTAACAGGAAGTAGTGTAAATATTAATTTGGACTGCTGAAAACAAACCAGTGAGAGCAGCGAGACCAACTGAATAGAAGAGAGAGAGAAGAGTTCATGGAAGAGTGGTCAGTGTTTAAGAGCGATTGAATAGTCTCACTAAGTTCACCATGTAAACACTGCCACCTGCAGGTCGATGCTTGAAAGACACCTGACCCAAACAGATTGCACATGTAACTAAGCTAACACAAAAAATACAAGCTTTAAATAAGATTAAGAATTTTTTTTATTAATAAATAACAACATCACTTGATTTCTATAATTACACATATATATGAGAAATTGAGTGCTGTCCGTCTCTCTGTGGGGGGGCTGGGTGTAACGTGCCAGTGCTCATAGGCATTTGGGCTCCTCACCAACTAACTGTGACATTAAGTTATAGGAAAAGTCATTAATAATGATTCTTTGAACCATTGTCTAGTTAATCTTCTATAGGTTTAGACTGCTGCTACTTCTACTTGTGCGTTTGTTTCAATAAGAATCCTGTAGTGCGGGGTGTTTATCTTGAATTCAGACATTTGAAAAAGACCCTCCAGTCGATTTATAAAGAAATTATTCCCACAATGACTCCAGATCTGTTTCCACCGGCAGATTCATCTGTTCCTGCTGCAGTTTAAAATTTTCAAAACGATCCCGCTTGTTTCTATGCCTGTTGTGACAATCTCATTGCAAATGCTTGAGAAACGGTGCTGTGGACCATCATCATCTGCTCATTACAACATCTCACTTCACAACTGATAAGAGGCTGTCAAAAACAAAACATAAACAGCCTAGTTGATTGTGGGGAAGAAGAAGAAGAAAAAAAAGCCTCCCATCGTTGGCGGAAAGTTAGCATTGTTTAGATTTTGCGCTTGCGTTGCAGCAGGTAACACAACTGGCTGATTACACTCCAGTTGCATCATGCAGGTTTTATATGGGGGTCTGGATATTTCCTCTCGTGATGTAAGGTCGTTTTTGTCAAAACAAAAAAGATGTGTTAAAGCGCCACACAATGGGTAAACTGCAGTCACCTGCCTCGGGATGCTGGTGTTTTGTATATTGGCTCTGTGCTAAACTGTTATTGACGGTGTTTACGACGTCAGAACCTTGTCAGCAATGGTAAATTTTAACCGTCCTCTATAGAGTTAACTATCAAAGTTTAAATAAAAACTTTAACAAAAAGAAAAATTCTACTCAGTTGATGCTTTGTGATTATTGGCTCTGACTACAATTCACCCGTGTGATGAAATGAATAGAATACATTCTATTTGTTTGCACAGCGGTTTAACTTTAACAACCCGATGGCACTTGCTTCTGATTGACACAGTTATTGATTTGAACTCCTCATACCAATACGGGTGATGTTTCTTCAACCTGTGCCTATAGGCACATTTACAAATTCTCAGGGACAGACTGTAATAGCAGCCAGTTTACTGTGTATTGTTAGATGTTTGGACTTTGTTTTTGACTGTTTGCACTTTATTGGGACCTGGTTATGTCCAATTAAGACGTTCATTGTATGAAAGAATGTTGTTGATTGTTCTTTTCTCAAGTCAAATGTTTTCTGGAGCTAAAGAAAAATGTTCAAATAAATGTTTCTGACCAGTATTTGTGTGTTTTCATGTTGTGAATATCTTAAGTAATATTTTGATGGAGACAATGGTGGACTTGCAATCATTAGTTAAAATGGGATAAAAAAATGAAAATTAAAAAAAACTAATTTGTCATTTTAAGCCTCTGTTAGTTTTCATATTAGTACTTAAAAAAAAAAAAATCACATGGCGGGCCGGATTAGATCCTCTGGCGGGCCGCTTCTGGTCCCCGGGCCGCATGTTTGACACCCCTGCCCTAACCCTGTTTACAGTGTACGTCAGAATTAACCCCCCACCCCCCCCCCAAAAAAAAAACCCACTGGCAATGAAATAAAATCCACATTTCATGCGATCGAAATCGAAATAAGAACCGGTGTTGTCTGTAGCAACCTGGAATAAATATCTAAACGAGTGGTTGTTTTATATGTATGGTGCCTCTGTGATGGACGGACGGACAGTCACGACACCTTTTCTTGACAATAGAAACATATTTTCCATATTTTCTCTCAATATTGTCACAATGCAAATGATTTTTGTGTAATTATCTGGTGGTTGGAGAGGAAATCTCACCACCAAGTGTCCTAATCTCCACATGCTTCATCCGGAAACACCTTTTTTGTAAAAAAAACTATTTTCCTCAAAAAAAAGCAAACAAACAAAAGTATTTCTTGGGACACAAATAACGAATAACGGTGAGTCCGGCATGTTGGCTAAATGTGTGGCAAGTCAACCTGCTGTGGCAGAAACCTTAAATCCCCCGAAAGTGTGTTTGTTTGTTTGTTTGTTTGTTTGTTATTTGTGTAAGAAAGCATGACGGGGGGGGGGGGGGGGGGGCGTGTGTGACGCTCCACGACTGCTCCATGACAGGAGGGAGGAGTTCCAACATAACACATGTCAGCCACACTCACAGGAACACACACACACACACATACACACACACAGCCTCCTCCTACTCCTCCTCCTCATCCTCCTCGCCTTCCTCGTCCTGCCATCAACCCTCTTTTAACTCGCTTCTGCCTTCCTCCTCCTCCTCCTCCTCCTCCTCATCCTCCCTCACACCCCCTCCTCCTCCCCGCCAACTGTCCTGCCAAGCTGACAGCTCCAAGCTCCGTGGAAAATGAGTCTCGCTCGCATTACAATCGCGCGGGACAGATTCCATTAGCACTATCTGAAATTGAGCACGGGGAAGCAGGGAGCGCGAGGCGGCGGCGGCGGCGGCGCACGCCCTTATCACGGGGAGAGGGTGAGCGCCGCCGACGTCACTAATCCACCGGGCGGGATGGAGCCGGCGCACGGGTGGAGGAGGCACAGTCACACAGTGTTTCGTATATCTGAGACACACACACACACACACACACGTGTGTGTGTGTGTGTGTGTGTGTGTGTGTGTGTGTGTGTGCTGCCAGGTGTGCTTGGCAGCACCGCTGGTGGGATTTTGTAACATGTCAGTCAGTTTTGGGTCTGAGATGAAGCTGAGAGTCTTCCTCACTCGGCCTTCCTCGCACTTGTCATGTGATCTCCACCTCTCCAGTTCCCCCTTCAAGGATGTCTGCAAAACCACTTCACTCACTCACTCACTCGCTCGCTCACTCAATCGCTCGCTCAATCGCTCGCTCAATGGCTCACTCACTCACTCAATAGCTCACTCACTCACTCACTCGCTCGCTCACTCAATGGCTCACTCACTCACTCACTCATTCACTCGCTCGCTCGCTCACTCAATGGCTCACTCACTCACTCGCTCACTCGCTCACTCACTCACTCACTCACTCACTCACTCACTCACTCACTCACTCACTCATTCACTCGCTCGCTCGCTCAATGGCTCACTCGCTCACTCACTCACTCACTCACTCACTCACTCACTCACTCACACTCCACAACAAACTACAGCCCAGATTTGAACCACTACTACTTGTATTACTACACTTAAACAAATCTTTACCTGCAAAAAACAATAACAACAACAAGAAACAACAACAAACCCAAACACTCTTTCCTCTGTATGTGTGTGTGAGTGAAGAGGTTTTTTTTTTTTTGGGGGGGGGGACCCTCCAATATTCATACGTGACAGACTAATGAACGCACGCACGCACACGCGCGCACACACACACACACACACACACACACACACACACACACACACACACACACACACACACACACACACACGCACGTGTGTGTCCTCATCCTCGTAGCTATTAACCCCTGACACATAAATCCAAGGGTATGTGGGCGTGAGATATTAGCTGAGGGTGTGTGTGTGTGTGTGTGTGTGTGTGTGTGTGTGTGTGTGTGTGTGTGTGTGTGTGTGTGTGTGTGTGTGTGTGTGGGAGGGAGGATGGGGTTAATCTTTATGTAGTGGGGATCTTTCTCACACGATCACTCAATTTAAATAGAGCAGGAACACTTTGATGTCCCGCACCCCACCCCCCCACCCCCTCCCCCCGTCTCATTCGCCCCTCTAATTTGCTTCATGTCGCCCCCCCTCTGTGCCCCGGTGATAAGGTGTAATGAGAAATGTTTTCAAAACGGCTCTCACCTACCATGCCATGCTAATTGAGCGTGTGCTTGACACAGCCAAAGAGGAGGGTGTGTGTGTGTGTGTGTGTGTGTGTTGAAGCCCCTCAGAGGTGCAGAAGAGACAAAAAAAAGAGAGGAGAGGAACATTTCAAGTGTTCTACCCATGAGACGAGAGTGTGGAAAAAGTAAAATACTGGTTTCTTCTATGAAAATGAGCACCAGAGGGGAAAACTCCCCAAGAAAGACAAATTACTGAGAAGGAATATATCCTCATTAGTCGTCGTTTCCGGGATATTATGTCATCGTCCTCAGGGCTGTGATTGGCCACAGTGTCAGTGAGAAACTGGACGTTTGGGCTGATAGACCAAGTGTTCAGAAAAACCTTAAAATGGAACAAGAACAAGAACTAAAAGTGGATATGATGAAAAAAATACTGAACGATGAAAAATACGAGACATGACAATACACATTTAAGTGAAAAGCAACAGAAGCAGAATGGTTGTAATGTAGTGCTTGTTGCTCCAGTTATAAGATACGATCCGGTGGTTAAACTAATATAAGATGAAAGAAAAAAAACAAAACAACTTTTCTAAAGGACTGAAGGAAGCTGTATCATTCAGAGAACCGTT